>NC_079196.1:216887872-217187872 GCF_029499605.1 Hyla sarda | reverse complement strand
AGTCGCCTCTCCTAAAGTCTAATTCTCTAATGTTAATACGTGTATGTATTTAATAAATAATTAATATCTAATATAATGTAAAGTACTTACCTTGTTTGGTGTCGCAGGACCTTCAGTCATGTGACCGTGTTAATATCCTCTATGGTATGTTGGAGGACCTTTGGAGGTCCTTGGGTCATAAGTTACCCACAAGTCCTTGTAATGGTGATTGACACAAGTATTGGACCAATTAGCATTAGTCCAGCCCCTGTCCATATAAGGGAGCTGTAGCCAATTATCGCTCTCTTGGGTTGCTGCTCTCGTGGATGCCGGACTAGCAGGACGGATCTGCGCAACTTGCAAAGACACGCTAGACCTGAAAACCTATCGGCCTCAGCTGAACTAAAACCGTGAGTTCTAAACTTCCCCCGCTAATGCTAGCGTGACTACTGGAACGTGACTAAATCACCTAAATCCAGTGGAACAGCGCCTAATACCTAAAGACTCTAAATTGCTAAAGTCCCAACCTTTGTCAATCTCCAAAGAAAGCAGTTGTATGCATAGAGACTGTTCAGTTTATGAAGCTTGCAAAAATATTCAGTAAAAGTTATACCTGTTTCAGAAAACTCTCTGGTTGTGGACATTCCCTTATTATCTACCTCCCTATCACTCTTGGGAAGGGTGGCTGTAGGACAAGCATTACTGAGGAGCCCTCACCCTGGTGTCACGAATAGCAAGGGTTAACAAGCACCCTTTGGTCACCGCACAGCTACACTCCCCATACCCTACATCCCCCAGGCTATCACATTATTACTGGGGTGACACACTGTAACAAACCTTCTTCTCATGTAATCACCTTACTACTGGGATGACACACTGTAACAAATCCCCATCTCGTGTGATCTTCTTACTACTGGGGTGACACACTGTAACAAACCTCCTCCTCATGTAATCTCCTTACTACTGGGGTGACACACTGTAACAAACCTTCTCGTGTAATCTCCTTACTACTGGGGTGACACACTGTAACAAACCTCCTCCTCATGTAATCTCCTTACTACTGGGGTGACACACTGTAACAAACCTTCTCATATAATCACCTTACTACTGGGGTGACACACTGTAACAAACCTCCTCCTCATGTAACCAATCAGGGGTTTTGGCGGGGTTTTGCTGGATAGGCTGTTGCTTCGGATGCTGGCCAACTTTATTGCTGGGAGCAGAGTGGTGCCCCATCAAGAATGCGCTCTAGGCGGCTGCCTAGTGTGCCTAAAGGCAAAGGCGGCCCTGATTTGGGCCTTCACTTCTCTACGATGTCTTTTTTTCTTCTTCTAAAACAGTGATCTAAAACTGTGGCCCTCCAGATGTTGCAAAACTTCAATTCCCAGCATACCCGGACAGCAAACAGATTAATCCTATGAACCCGGGGCCTCTGAATATTGTAAATAAATCCATCTTTATATAAGGCGGCTGAGTCAGAGCTGGCATCCAGATAACGTCTCAGATGCATCCAGCGCGCTCGCCCTGGAGAAAGCGATTTGGCCGTTGTTAGGGTATTGTCTTCTCATGGTTGTGAAGATGACTCATGTAATCTACAACCACCTGGACGGGGCATCTATTTGTAGCCGTGAGACATCACAGCGGCACAATGGGTTACGTATTGCGGTATTACATCACCATGGACCTTGATTATAAAACATATGTGCAAAATAGCATTATATAACAGGAGTATGGCTGGGGGTGATACAGTGATCCCTCAACTTACAATGGCCTCAACATATAATAGTTTCAACATACAATGGTCTTTTCTGGACCATTGTAACTTGAAACCAGACTCAACATACAATGTACAGACAGTCAAGAACTGTGAAATGCGTCACAACTGGAGGAACTGACCAATTAGAATGGACATTCACTGGTAAATCACCTCTATTACTGAAGTGCATGCACTGACTGTCTGTCTGGTAGCGCCCCCTACAGTACAGGGAGGTATTACATGTTCTGTACTCTTTACCTGTATTACTGAAGTGCATGCACTGACTGGCTGTCTGGTAGCGCCTCCTACAGTACAGGGAGGTATTACAGACTGCAGAGACCCTTATCTCCCAAGATTAAACCCCTAGTCCTTTCCCCAACTAAATAATAATAATAATGACAAACACAAAATTAAATTTTTATCTGTGGGTGAGGGTAGGCCACAGCTTTATTATAAATAATAAAATTAACATTTTTATAAATAACCGTAGAAAAATAAACTGTATAAATTAACTCTGTTCATCCTGCGAGGTGCTGCCACACCCTCCGGTGCACAGGTCTACCCCAGGATGTAAACTCTTCACTCTTCTACCGCCAGCTGTGACTTCAAACAGAAAACACATAACACAAAATAAACACCAACAGGGGAGGGAGGGCGGGACAAAATTCTCCGGGTACTAGGGGCAGAATGAGGTGAAGGAGGAGAGATCTCCCTTTTAAACCGGTGGGAGGAGGGTAAAAACCCGGGAAAAAAGCACACCCATGATTGGTGTGATCCCCAGCTCTCAAGTCTCTGGGCAGTTTAGGAGGGAGGGGGAGGAAAAGCAGGGCGACACAAAGTCTGTAGCTGGGGAAAGGAAATTAACCCTTACAGTACTTTTTTCAACCTAAGCTCTGCAGTCAGAGGGCAAGCAAGTTATACACAGCTTGCCCTGACATGTTCTATACTCTTTACCTGTAATACTGAAGTGCATGCACTGACTGGCTGTCTGTTAGCGTCCCCTACAGTACAGTGAGGTATTACATGTTCTGTACTACTCTTTACCTGTATTACTGAAGTGTATGCACTGACTGGTGTCTGGTAGTGCCCCCTACAGTACAGGGAGGAACTACAAGTTCTGTACTACTCCTTCCCTGTGCCAGGGTTAGCTGCTCCTTTTGGACACCAGGTGAGGGCGGCTCCATTTGGGACACTGGGTGTACTGTATAGGACCCTGAAGAAGCTCCTGTCCTCTACATAAACCATTGTTTCCCAACCGGGGTGCCTCCAGCTGTTGCAAAACTACAACTCCTAGCATGCCCGGACAGCCAACGGCTGTCCAGAGGAAAAGTTACTGAGTTGCCCATAGCAACCAATCAGATTCCTTCTTTAATTTTTTTAAAAGGTCTCTGAAAAATTAAAGCAGTCCTCTGATTGGTTGCTATGGGCAACTGGGCAACTTTTCCTCTACACAGGTTTTGATAAATCTCCCCCTATTACTCCATAGCACAGAGCCACATAGACTCCATGGGGGGAGATTTATCAAAACCTGTCCAGAGGTTGCCGAGGTGCCCATAGCAACCAATCAGATCGCTTCTTTTCGCTCAGCAACTTTTCCTCTGTTCAGGTTTTGACAAATCTCCCCCTATATTTTTCATCCATTGTTTATTTAATGTTAAGCAGGGACGTAACTATATATGACCCTGCCCATGCCCTTTGCCGCAATTCTGCTCTACGAGCACCATAAAATACATCATCAGAAAATGGAAAGAATATGGCACAACCGAAAATCTACCAAGACAAAGGCCGTCCACCCGAACTGACAAGCTGGGCAAGGGGAAAATTATCAGGGAGACAACCAAGGGGTCCATGGTGACTCTGGAGGAGCTGCAAAGATTAAAATGGTTACCCAGGATTAAAAAAAAAAAAAAAAACAGGCCTAATTTCTTTCAAAGACCACTCCCTGTCTGTTTCCACTTTGCGTGTGGTATTACAACTTGGCTCCATTCACTTCAATGGAAATGAGCTACAGAACCACAACCAACCTGGAGACAGACAGGGAGAGGTCTTTGAAAGAAATTATCTCTGTTTTTCAATTTCTGGATAACCCCCTTAACGGGTGGGAGAATCTGTCCACAGGACGACCATCAGTCGTGTACTCCACCAATCTGGCCTTTATGGAAGAAGGGCAAGAAGAAAGTGACCCCAAGAAATCCTGTTTGGAGTTTGTCACAAGCCATGTGGGAGACACAGAAAAAACATGTGAAAGAAGGGGATTTGGACCAAAATTGGAATTTATGGCCTTAGGGCAAAACACTATGGGGGGAGATTTATCAAAACCTGTCCAGAGGAAAAACTTGCTGAGTTGCCCATAGCAACCAATCAGATTGCTTCTTTCATTTTCGAAAAGGCCTGTGAAAAATGAAAGAAATGATCTGATTGGTTGCTATGGGCAACTGGGCAACTTTTCTTGTGGACAGATTTTGACAAATCTCCCCCCATTGTGTGGAGGAAACCCAACACTGCCCATCACCCTGGGCACATCATCCCCACAGTGAAACATAGTGGTGGTAGCATCATGCTGTGGGGAGACATCTCTGTGGTACTGCAACATACTCTGGGGAAAGGCAATGTGGCTAGTTGTTGCCCCCATTGGCCTTCAGCTTCTGCATCACATGCCCCACCTGCCCCCTCTCCAGCTACGCCCCTGAGGAATGGGTTTAATTGTGACATTTGAGGTTCTTTGTTGCACCCTCTAAGGATTCTACCATTGTTCAGGAATTGGAAGGACATATGATTATGTGAGTCCTCTAGGTAAGTGGAATATGAATGGTGCCTGTTGTGTGTAAGTGGCGAATATCTGGCATGTCTTCTGTGTATGTGGCTTCTGTTCCGAATGAGTTATAGGGGAATGGCGCTACTATGTTTTGTGTCCAATGTGTAAGTGGCACACATGCAGCATGGGTCAAGGGTATGGGGGGTACGTGTACATCATTGGTCCAGTGCTAACAGAGTAACATTGTAATATAGTTCATATTGTTGAAAAAAAAAAGTCCAACCAATATCCCTATTGTATCCCTACTGTGTTAATCCAGAGTAAGGATTAAAAAAAAAAAAAAAAACTTATGAGGCTGATGCCAATTGCCCCAAACAAAGAGAAAAAAATCCTTCCTGACTTCAATATGGCCTCAGAATATATCCCCTGATCAACATTCTGTCTCTATAGCTATAGTATCCATAACCTGCAATGTTATTACTCTCCAGAAATGTATGCAGCCCCTCCTCCTAGACTCTTTAATTGAGTTTACCATGACCACTTTCTTAGAAGTCCTTGCATTCCATAGCCTTACTGCTCTTACAGTAAAGAACCCTCGTCTGTGCTGGTGTAGAAACCTTCTTTCCTCTAGACGTAGAGGATGCCCCCTTGTTATAGATACAGTCCCGGGTATAAATAGATCATGGGAGAGATCTCTGTACAGTCCCCTGATATATTTATACATAGTTATTAGGTCTCCCCTAAGCCTTCTTTTGTCAAAAATAAATAACCCTAATTCTGATAATCTTTCTGCGTACTGTAGTCCTCCCATTCCCCGTATTACTCTGGTTGCCCGTCTGTGAACCCTCTCCAGCTCCACTATATATTTCTTGCACACTGGTGCCCAGTACTGTACACATTCCATGTGAGGTCTGACCAGTACTGTACACAGTATTCCCTGTGTGATCTGACCAGTACTGCACACAGTATTCCATGTGTGGTCTGACCTGTACTGTACACAGTATTCTATGTGTGGTCTGACCAGTACTGTACACAGTATTCCGTGTGTGATCTGACCAGTACTGTACACAGTATTCCATGTGTGGTCTGACCAGTACTGTACACAGTATTCCGTGTGTGGCCTGACCCGTACTGTACACAGTATTCCATGTCTGGTCTGACCAGTACTGTACACAGTCTTCCATGTGTAGTCTGACCAGTACTCTACACAGTATTCCATGTGTGGTCTGGCCTGTACTGTACACAGTATTCTATGTGTGGTCTGACCAGTACTGTACACAGTATTCCGTGTGTGATCTGACCAGTACTGTACACAGTATTCCATGTGTGGTCTGACCAGTACTGTACACAGTATTCCGTGTGTGGCCTGACCCGTACTGTACACAGTATTCCATGTGTGGTCTGACCAGTACTGTACACAGTATTCCATGTGTAGTCTGACCAGTACTCTACACAGTATTCCATGTGTGGTCTGACCAGTACTGTACACAGTATTCCATGTGTAGTCTGACCAGTACTGTACACAGTATTCTATGTGTGGTCTGACTAGTACTGTACACAGTATTCCATGTGTAGTCTGACCAGTACTCTACGCAGTATTCCATGTGTGGTCTGAGCAGTACTGTACACAGTATTCCATGTGTAGTCTGACCAGTACTCTACACAGTATTCCATGTGTGGTCTGACCAGTAGTGTTGAGCGGCATAGGCCATGTTCGAATTCGCGAATATTCGCGAATATATGGACGAATATTCGTCATATATTCACGAATATTCGCATATTCGTTATATTATCGTTTTATTTTCGCATATGCGAATATTCACGTATGCGAAAATTAGCATTTGTGAATATTGGCAAAAACAAAATCAGACCATGCGAAAATTCGCATATGCGAAAATTAGCATATGCTAATTTTCGTATATGCGAATTTTCATGCGACAGTCTCACACAGTAGTATTACAGCCTTCTTTACACCACACAAGCTGGAAGCAGAGAGGGGTGATCACTGTGATGTGTACTGTGAAGAAAAAAAAACAAAAAAAAAAACGAATATTCGTAATTACGAATATATACCGCAATATTCGCGAAATTCGCGAATTTGCGAATATGCGATATTCGCGAATAATATTCGAATTGCGAATATTCGCGAGCAACACTACTGACCAGTACTGTACACAGTATTCCATGTGTAGTCTGACCAGTACTGTACACAGTATTCTATGTGTGGTCTGACCAGTACTGTACACAGTATTCCATGTGTAGTCTGACCAGTACTCTACGCAGTATTCCATGTGTGGTCTGACCAGTACTGTACACAGTATTCCGTGTGTGGCCTGACCCGTACTGTACACAGTATTCCATGTGTGGTCTGACCAGTACTGTACACAGTATTCCATGTGTAGTCTGACCAGTACTCTACACAGTATTCCATGTGTGGTCTGACCAGTACTGTACACAGTATTCCATGTGTGGTCTGACCAGTACAGTACACAGTATTCCATGTGTGGTCTGACCAGTACTGTACACAGTATTCCATGTGTGGTCTGACCAGTACTGTACACAGTATTCCATGTGTAGTTTGACCAGCACTCTACACAGTATTCCATGTGTGGTCTGACCAGTACTGTACACAGTATTCCATGTGTGGTCTGACCAGTACTGTACACAGTATTCCATGTGTAGTCTGACCAGTACTGTACACAGTATTCCATGTGTGGTCTGACCAGTACTGTACACAGTATTCCATGTGTGGTATGACTATAATCTGTACAGGGGTAGAATTATTTCCTTCTCATGTTCATGTAACTTTTATTTTACGATTTTGTGTATTTTTTAAATTTTATTTAGCATTTAAAATTTACACCATTCACGTGCAGTAAAAATGATATTAGAATTTCATTTACTGGGTCAGTACCATTACAGTGATTTCCATTTTATATTGTTATATTTTATTAGTAGTTTGGCAAAAAAAAAAAAAAAACTGTTAAAAAAAATGTTGCCACATTTCTAGACCCATAACTTTTTTTCTTGATGGGTATTTTTATTGCAGAGTTTTTATTGGTATCATTTAAAAAACATTCAAAATTCCTTTCCATTCAGCTTTTTTGGGAGGCAGAGTAACATAATAATACTGCTATTTTTCTTTTTTTTATATAGCATTGACCATGAGGGAAAAATAATTATATACTTTTATAGTTCTGGTGGTTACGAACAGGCCCCTTAGTGACCGCTGTACAAATACGTACGGGTGGTCACTAGGGTGTTAAAGGGACGGGGGAATATTTATGGTTTAGCAGTTTTGCATTGGGTCAGGAAGTTCAACACTGAAGGTACTAGGCATTATGGTCGCAAGTTAGAACCCATTGCAGGACCTTTTTAGTCCCAAGTCTTTTTGATTGTTGGTTGAGACTCATTTCAGGACCTTTTTAGTCCCAAGTGAGGAACCATTGCGGAGTCTTTCTGATTGTTGGTTGAGACTCATTTCAGGACCTTTTTGGTTTCAGTTTAAAGCCTATTGCAGGACTTTTTCGGCCCGTGGTTAAGACCCATTGCGGGCCCTTTTCAGCTTCAGGTAAAACGCTATTGTGGACTTTTTTTTTTGACCCCAGGTAAAGTCTTATTGCAGGACTTCTGATCCTAATTTTAGACTTTAGGACTTTTTTAATCCCAGGCTAGGACCCATGGCAGGACCTTCATGACTGTGCTTGAGACTTATTGTTTCACATTATGACCCTATTTAGGCCTCACAATGGGTATTGATTTAGGCCAGTAAATCTTTGTGGATAATTTATTTTTCTTTGTCTTAATGGCTCCAATATTTCTCCATTGTTGTATAAATACAATTCATGATCAGATACTCTTATACCTACAATCCCAGGTAGTTAAATCCGGTCCCAGCCAGAATTTTTCTCTCAGGCTTTATGTTTGCATCTTCCTCATAACAATGGATTCGCCCTAGAAAACATAAACAGATGATCGTACTCGTACGCCGCCATGAATAATATTTACATACCTCACGGCCGGGTTCTCCTTCCAGGTGCTGAAAGTTTTATGACTTTTCAAGTGAATGTTCCAATTGAGTTCATCCAGCTCCCCAGGTTAATATGGCAAGTAAACAATACGGCCCTTTGATATGAGCGCACAGAGCGTCCCTGTCACCTGCCCGCGTCTATGAATCGCCTCCAATCCGACACGCCAGGCACATTAGGATTGCAACAAAACAGTCACGACCGCGTTGTTACTCTTAATGGATTGTGCAAATATTGTTATGGAAACGGCGAACTAAAGAACATTGCTTCTAGTGGAAATTTAGGCAAACGGGGACACCTGTCAACTGCAGTGGAGCGTATGATTGAGGACCAATTCTTGTGTTATGTAATTATATTCAATGGATATATTGTGGGTCAAGACACTGGCATCAATAAATGCTGCACAGCAACACAACATGAATTCTCTCTACTCCTGTGCCTACTTCTAAAGCACCAGTAATGGGCACCAGCTACTTCTAAAGCACCAGTAATGGGCACCAGCTACTTCTAAAGCACCAGTAATGGGCACCAGCTACTTCTAAAGCACCAGTAATGGGCACCAGCTACTTCTAAAGAACCAGTAATGGGCACCAGCTACTTCTAAAGAACCAGTAATGGGCACCAGCTACTTCTAAAGAACCAGTAATGGGCACCAGCTACTTCTAAAGAACCAGTAATGGGCACCAGCTACTTCTAAAGCACCAGTAATCGGCACCAGCTACTTCTAAAGAACCAATAATGGTCACCAGCTACTTCTAAAGCACCAGTAATGGGCACCAGCTACTTCTAAAGCACCAGTAATCGGCACCAGCTACTTCTAAAGAACCAATAATGGTCACCAGCTACTTCTAAAGCACCAGTAATGGGCACCAGCTACTTCTAAAGCACCAGTAATGGGCACCAGCTACTTCTAAAGCACCAGTAATGGTGACGTAATGGGGACGTAATGGGGACGTTCACACGTACAGTATTCTGTGCAGATTTGATGCGCAGGATTTTCTGCTGCAGATTTCAATGTAAACTGAATGGCTGAGCTTCTAATCAGCAGTTACAAATCCAGCGCATCAAATCTGCGCAGGATCCTGTATGTGTGAACGAACCCTAAAGGGGTATCCCGATCTGACCCCAAGACATAACTTACTAATATAGTGTTATCACAAATTGTACTGGCTTCAGCATGAAGCTGACTCCTCTGTCCATTTTAGGAACTGTCCAGAGCAGCATATGTTTGCTATGGGGATTTTCTCCTCCTCTGGACAGTTCTTAACCCCTTAAGGACGCAGGACGTAAATGTACGTCCTGGTGCGGTGGTACTTAACGCACCAAGACGTACATTTACGTCCTAAGCATAACCGCGGGCATCGGAGCGATGCCCGTGTCATGCGCGGCTGATCCCGGCTGCTGATCGCAGCCAGGGACCCGCCGGCAATGGCCGACGCCCGCGATCTCGCGGGCGCCCGCCATTAACCCCTCAGGTGCCGGGATCAATACAGATCCCGGCATCTGCGGCAGTGCGCGATTTAAATAAACGATCGGATCGCCCGCAGCGCTGCTGCGGGGATCCGATCATTCATAACGCCGCACGGAGGTCCCCTCTCCTGCCTCCGTCCGGCTCCCGGCGTCTCCTGCTCTGGTCTGTGATCGAGCAGACCAGAGCAGAAGATGACCGAAAACACTGATCTGTTCTATGTCCTATACATAGAACAGATCAGTATTAGCAATCATGGTATTGCTATGAATAGTCCCCTATGGGGACTATTCAAGTGTAAAAAAAAATGTAAAAAAATGTAAAAGTAAAAGTAAAAAAAAAGTGAAAAATCCCCTCCCCCAATAAAAAAGTAAAACGTCCGTTTTTTCCTATTTTACCCCCAAAAAGCGTAATTTTTTTTTTATAGACATATTTGGTATCGCCGCGTGCGTAAATGTCCGAACTATTAAAATAAAATGTTAATGATCCCGTACGGTGAACGGCGTGAACGAAAAAAAAAAAAAAAGGCCAAAATTCCTACTTTTTTAATACATTTTATAAAAAAAAAATTATAAAAAATGTATTAAAAATTTTTTATATGCAAATGTGGTATCAAAAAAAAAGTACAGACCATGGCGCAAAAAATGAGCCCCCATACCGCCACTTATACGGAAAAATAAAAAAGTTATAGGTCATCAAAATAAAGGGATTATAAACGTACTAATTTGGTTAAAAAGTTTGTGATTTTTTTTAAGCGCAACAATAATATAAAAGTATATAATAATGGGTATCATTTTAATCGTATTGACCCTCAGAATAAAGAACACATGTCATTTTTACCATAAATTGTACGGCGTGAAAACGAAACCATCCAAAATTTGCAAAATTGCGTTTTTCGTTTTAATTTCCCCACAAAAATAGTGTTTTTTGGTTGCGCCATACATTTTATGATATAATGAGTTATGTCATTACAAAGGACAACTGGTCGCGCAAAAAACAAGCCCTCATACTAGTCTGTGGATGAAAATATAAAAGAGTTATGATTTTTAGAAGGCGAGGAGGAAAAAATGAAAACGTAAAAATTTAATTGTCTGAGTCCTTAAGGCCAAAATGGGCTGAGTCCTTAAGGGGTTAAAATGGACAGAGATGTCAGCAGAGAGCACTGTGGTCAAGATGTCAGCAGAGAGCTCTGTGTTCCAAAAAGAAAATAATTTCCTCTGTAGTATTCAGCAGCTAATAAGTACTGGAAGGATTAAGATTTATTTATAGAAGTAATTTACACATTTTATTTTTACTTTCTGGCATCAGTTGATATAACAAAAAAAAAAAAAAGTTTTCCACCGGGGTTATCCAGGAAAATTATAATTTTTTTTATATATCAACTGGCTCCAGAAAGTTTGTAAATTACTTTTATTAAAAAAATCTTCATCCTTTCAGTACTTATGAGCTTCTGAAGTTGAGTTGTTCTTTTCTGTCTAAGTGCTCTCTGATGACACGTGTCTCGGGAACCGCTCAGTTTAGAAGCAAATCCCCATAGCAAACCTCTTCTACTCTGTGCAGTTCCCGAGACAAGCAGAGATGTCAGCAGAGAGCACTGTTGCCAGAAAGCAAACAACAACTCAACTTCAGCAGCTGATAATTATTGAAAGGATTAAGATTTTTTAATAGAAGTAATTTACAAATATGTTCATCTTTCTGGAGCCAGTTCATATAAAAAAATAAATAAATAGTTTTCTCCTGGAATACTTCTTTATCTTTGTATGACGGAAGCCAAAACATATCATTAGCTGAGATCCCTGACCTTTGTCATGATAATAACACTGATCTAATGCTCCTCGTGGTCCATTATTCGCTCTGTGAGAGTTTACAGTCAACACCCGGTATCACATAGTCCGTCTGTAATAACATCAGATTGCTCAGATAACGCAGAGTGGAATCTGCTTCATACTCGTCTCCCCTACATCATGATAGAGGATGATAAGCCAGGTACCACAGGTGCCATGGACTGAGGTCACTTGTTACTGTGCAGAGATTTCCTGCCAGCTTAATGATGAAGATTAATTACGCGGGTGACACACGGCGCTGCCCGCAGATCTGTAGCCGCAGGAGTTGGCGCAGACTGAAGGGATTATTACATAGAGTTCATCATTGTTCTGTATGTTGTGTATGGAGAGAGCGCTGGAAACATCTGCCATACGTCTACCTGAGCCTCGGAAAAATTATTACTTAATGTTAATATTTTAGATATATTCTAAAATAACGACTACTGTAATATAATTACTATAATACTGCCTCCTATATACAAGAATATACCTACTATAATACTGCTCCTATATACAAGAATATACCTACTATAATACTGCTCCTATGTACAAGAATATAACTACTATAATACTGCTCCTATATACAAGAATATATCTACTATAATACTGCTCCTATATACAAGAATATAACTACTATAATACTGCCTCCTATATACAAGAATATACCTACTATAATACTGCTCCTATATACAAGAATATAACTACTATAATACTGCTCCTATATACAAGAATATAACTACTATAATACTGCCTCCTATATACAAGAATATAACTACTATAATACTGCTCCTATATACAAGAATATAACTACTATAATACTGCTCCTATATACAAGAATATAACTACTATAATACTGCTCCTATGTACAAGAATATAACTACTATAATACTGCTCCTATATACACAAGAATATACCTACTATAATACTGCTCCTATATACAAGAATATAACTACTATAATACTGCTCCTATATACAAGAATATAATTACTATAATACTGCTCCTATATACAAGAATATAACTACTATAATACTGCTCCTATGTACAAGAATATAACTACTATAATACTGCCTCTATATACAAGAATATAACTACTATAATACTGCTCCTATATACAAGAATATAACTACTATAATAGTGCTCCTATATACAAGAATATAACTACTATAATACTGCTCCCATATACAAGAATATAACTACTATAATACTGCTCCTATATACAAGAATATAACTAATATAATACTGCCTCCTATATACAAGAATATAATTACTATAATACTGCTCCTATGTACAAGAATATAACTACTATAATACTTCTCCTATATACAAGAATATAACTACTATAATACTACTCCTATATACAAGAATATAACTACTATAATACTGCTACTATATACAAGAATATAACTACTATAATACTGCTCCTATATACAAGAATATAACTACTATAATACTGCTCCTATATACAAGAGTATAACTACTATAATACTGCCTCCTATATACAAGAATATAACTACTATAATACTGCTCCTATATACAAGAATATAACTACTATAATACTGCTCTTATATACAAGAATATAACTACTATAATACTGCTCATATATACAAGAATATAACTACTATAATACTGCTCCTATATACAAGAATATAACTACTATAATACTGCTCATATATACGAGAATATAACTACTATAATACTGCTCCTATATACAAGAAAATAACTACTATAATACTGCCTCCTATATACAAGAATATAACTACTGTCACGATGCCGGCTGGCGGGTAGTGGATCCTCTGTGCCAGAGAGGGATTGGCGTGGACCGTGCTAGTGGATCGGTTCTAAGTCACTACTGGTTTTCACCAGAGCCCGCCGCAAAGCGGGATGGTCTTGCTGCGGCGGTAGTGACCAGGTCGTATCCACTAGCAACGGCTCAACCTCTCTGGCTGCTGAAGATAGGCGCGGTACAAGGGAGTAGACAGAAGCAAGGTCGGACGTAGCAGAAGGTCGGGGCAGGCAGCAAGGATCGTAGTCAGGGGCAACGGCAGGAGGTCTGGAACACAGGCTAGGAACATACAAGGAACGCTTTCACTGGTACAATGGCAACAAGATCCGGCAGGGAAGTGCAGGGGAAGTGAGGTGATATAGGGAAGTGCACAGGTGAAGACACTAATTGGAATCACTGCGCCAATCAGCGGCGCAGTGGCCCTTTAAATCGCAAAGACCCGGCGCGCGCGCGCCCTAGGGAGCGGGGCCGCGCGCGCCGGGACAGGACCGAGGGAGAGCGAGTCAGGTACGGGAGCCGGGGTGCGCATCGCGAGCGGGCGCTACCCGCATCGCGAATCGCATCCCGGCTGGAAGCAGAATCGCAGCGCCCCGGGTCAGTGGATCTGACCGGAGCGCTGCAGCGGAGAGAGTGTAGCGAGCGCTCCGGGGAGGAGCGGGGACCCGGAGCGCTCGGCGTAACAGTACCCCCCCCCTTGGGTCTCCCCCTCTTTTTAGGGCCTGAGAACCTGAGGAGCAGACTTTTATCTAGGATGTTGTCCTCAGGTTCCCAGGATCTCTCTTCAGGACCACAACCCTCCCAGTCCACTAGAAAAAAAGTTTTCCCTCTGACCTTTTTAGAGGCTAAGATCTCTTTGACAGAGAAGATGTCCGAGGAGCCGGAAACAGGAGTGGGAGGAACAGATTTGGGAGAAAAACGGTTGAGGATGAGTGGTTTAAGAAGAGAGACGTGAAAGGCATTAGGGATACGAAGAGAAGGAGGAAGAAGAAGTTTGTAAGAGACAGGATTAATTTGACACAAAATTTTGAAAGGGCCAAGATAGCGTGGTCCCAACTTGTAGCTAGGGACACGGAAGCGGACATATTTAGCGGAGAGCCATACCTTGTCTCCAGGGGAAAAAACGGGAGGAGCTCTTCTTTTCTTATCCGCGAACTTCTTCATGCGTGATGAAGCCTGTAGGAGAGAATTTTGGGTCTCTCTCTCCATATAATGGAAAGGTCACGAGAAATTTCATCCACAGCGGGCAGACCAGAGGGCAAGGGGGTAGGGAGGGGGGGAAGAGGGTGACGGCCGTACACCACGAAAAATGGGGATTTGGAGGAAGATTCAGAGACTCTGAAGTTATACGAGAATTCGGCCCATGGAAGGAGATCTGCCCAGTCATCCTGGCGGGAGGAAACAAAATGTCGCAAATAATCACCCAGGACCTGGTTAATTCTTTCTACTTGTCCATTGGACTGGGGATGATATTGTCACGATGCCGGCTGGCAGGTAGTGGATCCTCTGTGCCAGAGAGGGATTGGCGTGGACCGTGCTAGAGGATCGGTTCTAAGTCACTACTGGTTTTCACCAGAGCCCGCCGCAAAGCGGGATGGTCTTGCTGCGGCGGTAGTGACCAGGTCGTATCCCCTAGCAACGGCTCAACCTCTCTGGCTGCTGAAGATAGGCGCGGTACAAGGGAGTAGACAGAAGCAAGGTCGGACGTAGCAGAAGGTCGGGGCAGGCAGCAAGGATCGTAGTCAGGGGCAACGGCAGAAGGTCTGGAATCACAGGCAAGGAACACACAAGGAACGCTTTCACTGGCACTAGGGCAACAAGATCCGGCGAGGGAGTGAAGGGGAAGTGAGGTGATATAGGGAAGTGCACAGGTGTAAACACTAATTGGAACCACTGCACCAATCAGCGGTGCAGTGGCCCTTTAAATCGCAAAGACCCGGCGCGCGCGCGCCCTAGGGAGCGGGGCCGCGCGCGCCGGGACAGAACTGACGGGGAGCGAGTAAGGTACGGGAGCCGGGGTGCGCATCGCGAGCGGGCGCTACCCGCATCGCGAATCGCATCCCGGCCGGAGGTAGTAACGCAGCGCCCCGGGTCCGTGGAACCGACCGGGGCGCTGCAGTGAGGGAAGTGTAGCGAGCGCTCCGGGGAGGAGCGGGGACCCGGAGCGCTCGGCGTAACAGTACCCCCCCCCTTGGGTCTCCCCCTCTTCTTGGGGCCTGAGAACCTGAGGATCAGACTTTTGTCCAGGATATTGTCCTCAGGTTCCCAGGACCTCTCTTCTGGACCACAACCCTCCCAATCCACTAAAAAAAAAGTTCTTCCCCTGACCTTTTTAGAGGCCAAAATCTCTTTGACAGAGAAGATGTCCGAGGAGCCGGAAACAGGAGTGGGAGGAACAGATTTAGGAGAAAAACGGTTGAGGATGAGAGGTTTAAGAAGAGAGACGTGAAAGGCATTAGGGATACGAAGAGAAGGAGGAAGAAGAAGTTTGTAAGAGACAGGATTAATTTGACACAAAACTTTAAAAGGACCAAGATAGCGTGGTCCCAACTTATAGCTCGGGACACGGAAACGGACATATTTAGCGGAGAGCCATACCTTGTCTCCAGGGGAAAAAATGGGAGGAGCTCTTCTTTTCTTATCTGCGAATCTCTTCATGCGAGAAGAAGCCTGTAAGAGAGAATTTTGGGTCTCTTTCCATATGGTGGAAAGATCACGAGAAATTTCATCCACAGCGGGCAGACCAGAGGGCAAGGGGGTAGGGAGGGGGGGAAGAGGGTGACGGCCGTACACCACGAAAAACGGAGATTTGGAGGAAGATTCAGAGATTCTGAAATTATACGAGAATTCGGCCCAAGGTAGAAGATCTGCCCAGTCATCCTGGCGGGAGGAAACAAAATGTCGTAAATAGTCACCCAAGATCTGGTTAATTCTCTCTACTTGTCCATTGGATTGAGGATGGTATGCAGAAGAAAAATTTAATTTAATCTTGAGTTGTTTACAGAGAGCCCTCCAGAATTTAGACACAAATTGGACGCCTCTATCCGAGACGATCTGTGTAGGCAACCCGTGAAGACGAAAAATGTGTACAAAAAATTGTTTAGCCAACTGAGGCGCTGAAGGAAGACCAGGAAGAGGGATGAAATGTGCCATTTTGGAGAATCGATCAACGACCACCCAAATAACAGTGTTGCCATGGGATGGGGGTAAGTCAGTAATAAAATCCATACCAATCAGAGACCAAGGTTGTTCGGGGACAGGTAGAGGATGAAGAAAACCAGCGGGCTTCTGGCGAGGAGTCTTATCCCGGGCACAGATAGTGCAGGCTCGTACAAAGTCCACCACATCAGTCTCTAGAGTCGGCCACCAATAGAAGCGAGAGATGAGTTGCACAGATTTCTTGATGCCCGCATGACCTGCGAGATGGGAGGAGTGACCCCATTTGAGGATCCCAAGGCGTTGGCGTGGAGAAACAAAGGTCTTTCCTGGAGGAGTTTGCCTGATGGAGGCTGGAGAAGTGGAAATCAGGCAGTCAGGAGGAATGATGTGTTGAGGAGAGAGTTCAATTTCAGAGGCATCTGAGGAACGAGAGAGAGCATCGGCCCTAATGTTTTTATCAGCAGGCCGAAAGTGAATTTCAAAATTAAATCGGGCAAAGAACAGAGACCACCTGGCCTGACGAGGATTCAGCCGTTGGGCAGACTGGAGGTAGGAGAGGTTCTTGTGATCGGTGTAAATAATAACTGGAAATCTTGATCCCTCCAGCAGATGCCTCCATTCCTCAAGTGCTAATTTAATGGCTAGAAGCTCTCGATCCCCGATGGAGTAGTTCCTCTCCGCCGGAGAGAAGGTCCTGGAAAAAAAACCACAAGTAACAGCATGCCCGGAAGAGTTTTTTTGTAGAAGGACAGCTCCAGCTCCCACTGAGGAGGCATCAACCTCCAATAGGAAGGGTTTAGATGGGTCAGGTCTGGAGAGCACGGGAGCCGAAGAAAAGGCAGACTTGAGTCGTTTAAAGGCGTCTTCCGCTTGAGGAGGCCAAGACTTGGGATCGGCATTTTTTTTTGTTAAAGCCACAATAGGAGCCACAATGGTAGAAAAATGTGGAATAAATTGCCTGTAATAATTGGCGAACCCCAAAAAACGTTGGATGGCACGGAGTCCGGAGGGGCGTGGCCAATCTAAGACGGCAGAGAGTTTATCTGGGTCCATTTGTAGTCCCTGGCCAGAGACCAAGTATCCTAGAAAAGGAAGAGATTGGCATTCAAACAGACATTTCTCTATTTTGGCATAGAGTTGATTATCACGAAGTCTCTGAAGAACCATACGGACATGCTGGCGGTGTTCTTCAAGATTGGCAGAAAAAATCAGGATATCGTCCAGATATACAACAACACAGGAGTATAGTAGATCACGAAAAATTTCATTAACAAAGTCTTGGAAGACGGCAGGGGCGTTGCATAGACCAAAGGGCATGACCAGATACTCAAAGTGTCCATCTCTGGTGTTAAATGCCGTTTTCCATTCATCCCCCTCTCTGATGCGGATGAGATTATAAGCACCTCTTAAGTCCAGTTTGGTAAAAATATGGGCACCTTGGAGACGATCAAAGAGTTCAGAGATGAGGGGTAGGGGGTAGCGGTTCTTAACCGTGATTTTATTAAGACCGCGGTAGTCAATGCAAGGACGTAGAGAGCCATCTTTTTTGGACACAAAGAAAAATCCGGCTCCGGCAGGAGAGGAGGATTTACGGATAAAGCCCTTTTTTAAATTTTCTTGGACGTATTCAGACATGGCAAGAGTCTCTGGGACGGACAGAGGATAGATTCTGCCCCGGGGTGGAGTAGTGCCCGGGAGGAGGTCAATGGGACAATCATAAGGCCTGTGAGGAGGTAGAGTCTCAGCTTGTTTTTTGCAAAAAACGTCCGCAAAGTCCATATAGGCCTTAGGGAGACCGGTTACATGAGGAAGCACAGGGACACGGCAAGGTTTACTGGGAACCGGTTTTAAGCAGTCCTTGGAACAAGAGGGCCCCCAACTCTTGATCTCCCCAGTGGACCAATCCAGGATTGGGGAATGGAGTTGAAGCCAGGGAAGTCCAAGAAGGATTTCAGAAGTGCAATTGGGGAGGACCAACAGTTCAATCCTCTCGTGATGAGATCCGATGCACATTAGAAGGGGCTCCGTGCGGAAACGTATAGTACAGTCCAATCTTTCATTGTTTACACAATTGATGTAGAGGGGTCTGGCGAGACTGGTCACCGGGATGTTGAACCTGTTGACGAGAGAGGCTAAGATGAAATTTCCTGCAGATCCAGAGTCCAAGAAGGCCACAGCAGAGAAGGAGAAGGCAGAGGCAGACATCCGCACAGGCACAGTAAGACGTGGAGAAGCAGAGTAGACATCAAGGACTGTCTCACCTTTGTGCGGAGTCAGCGGACGTCTTTCCAGGCGGGGAGGACGGATAGGACAATCCTTCAGGAAGTGTTCGGTACTAGCACAGTACAGGCAGAGATTCTCCATGCGGCGTCGTGTCCTCTCTTGGGGTGTCAGGCGAGACCGGTCGACCTGCATAGCCTCCACGGCGGGAGGCACAGGAACAGATTGCAGGGGACCAGAGGAGAGAGGAGCCGGGGAGAAGAAACGCCTCGTGCGAACAGAGTCCATATCCTGGCGGAGCTCCTGACGCCGTTCGGAAAAACGCATGTCAATGCGAGTGGCAAGATGGATGAGTTCATGCAGGTTAGCAGGGATCTCTCGTGCGGCCAGAACATCTTTAATGTTGCTGGATAGGCCTTTTTTAAAGGTCGCGCAGAGTGCCTCATTATTCCAGGATAATTCTGAAGCAAGGGTACGGAACTGTACGGCATACTCGCCAACGGAAGAATTACCCTGGACCAGGTTCAACAGGGCAGTCTCAGCAGAAGAGGCTCGGGCAGGTTCCTCAAAGACACTTCGAATTTCCGAGAAGAAGGAGTGTACAGAGGCAGTGACGGGGTCATTGCGGTCCCAGAGCGGTGTGGCCCAAGCCAGGGCTTTTCCAGACAGCAGGCTGACTACGAAAGCCACCTTAGACCTTTCAGTGGGGAACTGGTCCGACATCATCTCCAAGTGTAATGAACATTGGGAAAGAAAGCCACGGCAAAACTTAGAGTCCCCATCAAATTTATCCGGCAAGGATAGTCGTATTCCAGAAGCGGCCACTCGCTGCGGAGGAGGTACAGGAGCTGGCGGAGGAGATGATTGCTGGAGCTGTGGTAGTAACTGTTGTAGCATAACAGTCAGTTGAGACAGCTGTTGGCCTTGTTGCGCAATCTGTTGTGACTGCTGGGCGACCACCGTGGTGAGGTCAGCGACAACTGGCAGAGGAACTTCAGCGGGATCCATGGCCGGATCTACTGTCACGATGCCGGCTGGCAGGTAGTGGATCCTCTGTGCCAGAGAGGGATTGGCGTGGACCGTGCTAGAGGATCGGTTCTAAGTCACTACTGGTTTTCACCAGAGCCCGCCGCAAAGCGGGATGGTCTTGCTGCGGCGGTAGTGACCAGGTCGTATCCCCTAGCAACGGCTCAACCTCTCTGGCTGCTGAAGATAGGCGCGGTACAAGGGAGTAGACAGAAGCAAGGTCGGACGTAGCAGAAGGTCGGGGCAGGCAGCAAGGATCGTAGTCAGGGGCAACGGCAGAAGGTCTGGAATCACAGGCAAGGAACACACAAGGAACGCTTTCACTGGCACTAGGGCAACAAGATCCGGCGAGGGAGTGAAGGGGAAGTGAGGTGATATAGGGAAGTGCACAGGTGTAAACACTAATTGGAACCACTGCACCAATCAGCGGTGCAGTGGCCCTTTAAATCGCAAAGACCCGGCGCGCGCGCGCCCTAGGGAGCGGGGCCGCGCGCGCCGGGACAGAACTGACGGGGAGCGAGTAAGGTACGGGAGCCGGGGTGCGCATCGCGAGCGGGCGCTACCCGCATCGCGAATCGCATCCCGGCCGGAGGTAGTAACGCAGCGCCCCGGGTCCGTGGAACCGACCGGGGCGCTGCAGTGAGGGAAGTGTAGCGAGCGCTCCGGGGAGGAGCGGGGACCCGGAGCGCTCGGCGTAACAGATATGCAGAAGAAAAATTTAATTTAATCTTGAGTTGTTTACAGAGAGCCCTCCAGAATTTAGACACGAATTGGACGCCTCTATCCGAGACGATCTGCGTAGGCAATCCGTGAAGACGAAAAATGTGTACAAAAAATTGTTTAGCCAACTGAGGCGCTGAAGGAAGACCAGGAAGAGGGATGAAATGTGCCATTTTGGAGAATCGATCAACGACCACCCAAATAACAGTGTTGCCACGGGAAGGGGGTAAATCAGTAATAAAATCCATACCAATCAGAGACCAAGGCTGTTCGGGGACAGGCAGGGGATGAAGAAAACCAGCGGGCTTCTGGCGAGGAGTCTTATCCCGGGCACAGATAGTGCAGGCTCGCACAAAGTCCACAACATCCGTCTCCAGAGTCGGCCACCAATAGAAGCGGGAGATGAGTTGCACAGATTTCTTGATGCCCACATGACCAGCGAGATGGGAGGAGTGACCCCATTTGAGGATTCCGAGGCGTTGGCGTGGAGAAACAAAGGTCTTTCCTGGAGGAGTTTGCCTGATGGAGGCTGGAGAAGTGGAGATCAGGCAGTCAGGAGGAATGATGTGTTGCGGAGAGAGTTCAACTTCTGAGGCATCCGAGGAACGAGAGAGAGCATCGGCCCTAATGTTCTTATCGGCAGGACGAAAGTGAATCTCAAAATTAAATCGGGCAAAGAACAGAGACCACCGGGCCTGGCGAGGATTCAGCCGTTGGGCAGACTGGAGGTAGGAGAGGTTCTTGTGGTCGGTGTAAATAATAACTGGAAATCTTGATCCCTCCAGCAGATGCCTCCATTCCTCAAGTGCTAATTTAATGGCTAGAAGCTCTCGATCCCCGATGGAGTAGTTCCTCTCCGCCGGAGAGAAGGTCCTAGAAAAAAAACCACAAGTGACAGCATGCCCGGAAGAATTTTTTTGTAAAAGAACAGCTCCAGCTCCCACTGAGGAGGCATCAACCTCCAATAGGAAGGGTTTGGAAGGGTCAGGTCTGGAGAGCACGGGAGCCGAAGAAAAGGCAGACTTGAGTCGTTTAAAGGCGTCTTCCGCTTGAGGAGGCCACGACTTGGGATCGGCATTTTTTTTGGTTAAAGCCACGATAGGAGCCACAACGGTAGAAAAATGTGGAATAAATTGCCTGTAATAATTGGCGAACCCCAAAAAGCGTTGGATAGCACGGAGTCCGGAGGGGCGTGGCCAATCTAAGACGGCAGAGAGTTTGTCTGGATCCATTTGTAGTCCCTGGCCAGAGACCAAATATCCTAGAAAAGGAAGAGATTGGCATTCAAACAGGCATTTCTCAATTTTGGCATAGAGTTGATTGTCACGAAGTCTCTGAAGAACCATACGGACATGCTGGCGGTGTTCTTCTAGATTGGCAGAAAAAATTAGGATATCGTCCAGATATACAACAACACAGGAGTATAACAGATCACGAAAAATTTCATTGACAAAGTCTTGGAAGACAGCAGGGGCGTTGCACAGGCCAAAGGGCATGACCAGATACTCAAAGTGTCCATCTCTGGTGTTAAACGCCGTTTTCCACTCATCCCCCTCTCTGATGCGGATGAGGTTATAGGCGCCTCTTAAGTCCAATTTAGTAAAGATGTGGGCACCTTGGAGGCGATCAAAGAGTTCAGAGATGAGGGGTAGGGGGTAGCGGTTCTTAACCGTGATTTTATTAAGACCGCGGTAGTCAATGCAAGGACGTAGGGAGCCATCTTTTTTGGACACAAAGAAAAATCCAGCTCCGGCAGGAGAGGAGGATTTACGGATAAAGCCCTTTTTTAAATTTTCCTGGACATACTCAGACATGGCAAGAGTCTCTGGGGCAGAGAGAGGATAAATTCTGCCCCGGGGTGGAGTAGTACCCGGGAGGAGGTCGATAGGGCAATCATAAGGCCTGTGAGGAGGTAGAGTCTCAGCTTGTTTTTTGCAGAAAACATCCGCGAAGTCCATATAGGCCTTAGGGAGACCGGTTACTGAGGGAACCACAGAGTCACGGCAAGGGTTACTGGGAACCGGTCTTAGACAGTCCTTGGAACAAGAGGGCCCCCAACTCTTGATCTCCCCAGTGGACCAATCCAGGGTTGGGGAATGAAGTTGAAGCCAGGGAAGTCCAAGGAGAATTTCCGAGGTGCAATTGGGGAGGACCAAAAGTTCAATCCTCTCGTGATGAGATCCGATGCTCATTAGAAGGGGCTCCGTGCGGAAGCGTATGGTACAGTCCAATCTTTCATTGTTTACACAATTGATGTAAAGGGGTCTGGCGAGACTGGTCACTGGGATGTTGAACCTGTTGACGAGAGAGGCCAAAATAAAATTTCCTGCAGATCCAGAGTCCAAGAAGGCCACTGTAGAGAAGGAGAAGGCAGAGGCAGACATCCGCACAGGCACAGTAAGACGTGGAGAAGCAGAGTAGACATCAAGGACTGTCTCACCTTTGTGCGGAGTCAACGTACGTCTTTCCAGGCGGGGAGGACGGATAGGACAATCCCTCAGGAAGTGTTCGGTACTAGCACAGTACAGGCAGAGGTTCTCCATGCGGCGTCGTGTCCTCTCTTGAGGTGTCAGGCGAGACCGGTCGACCTGCATAGCCTCCACGGCGGGAGGCACAGGAACAGATTGCAGGGGACCAGAGGAGAGAGGAGCCGAGGAGAAGAAACGCCTCGTGCGAACAGAGTCCATATCATGGCGGAGCTCCTGACGCCTTTCGGAAAAACGCATGTCAATGCGAGTGGCTAGGTGAATAAGTTCATGTAGATTAGCAGGAATTTCTCGTGCGGCCAGAACATCTTTAATGTTGCTGGATAGGCCTTTTTTAAAGGTCGCGCAGAGGGCCTCATTATTCCAGGACAATTCTGAAGCAAGAGTACGGAATTGTACGGCATACTCGCCAACGGAAGAATTACCCTGGACCAGGTTCAACAGGGCAGTCTCAGCAGAAGAGGCTCGGGCAGGTTCCTCAAAGACACTTCGGATTTCCGAGAAGAAGGAGTGTACAGAGGCAGTGACGGGGTCATTGCGGTCCCAGAGCGGTGTGGCCCATGACAGGGCTTTTCCGGACAGAAGGCTGACTACGAAAGCCACCTTAGACCTTTCAGTGGGAAACAGGTCCGACATCATCTCCAGATGCAGGGAACATTGGGAAAGAAAGCCACGGCAAAACTTAGAGTCCCCATCAAATTTATCCGGCAAGGATAGGCGTAGCCCAGGAGCGGCCACTCGCTGCGGAGGAGGTGCAGGAGCTGGCGGAGGAGATGACTGCTGAAGCTGTGGTAGTAACTGTTGTAGCATAACGGTCAGTTGAGACAGCTGTTGGCCTTGTTGCGCTATCTGTTGTGACTGCTGGGCGACCACCGTGGTGAGGTCAGCGACAACTGGCAGAGGAACTTCAGCGGGATCCATGGCCGGATCTACTGTCACGATGCCGGCTGGCGGGTAGTGGATCCTCTGTGCCAGAGAGGGATTGGCGTGGACCGTGCTAGTGGAACGGTTCTAAGTCACTACTGGTTTTCACCAGAGCCCGCCGCAAAGCGGGATGGTCTTGCTGCGGCGGTAGTGACCAGGTCGTATCCACTAGCAACGGCTCAACCTCTCTGGCTGCTGAAGATAGGCGCGGTACAAGGGAGTAGACAGAAGCAAGGTCGGACGTAGCAGAAGGTCGGGGCAGGCAGCAAGGATCGTAGTCAGGGGCAACGACAGGAGGTCTGGAACACAGGCTAGGAACATACAAGGAACGCTTTCACTGGCACAATGGCAACAAGATCCGGCAGGGAAGTGCAGGGGAAGTGAGGTGATATAGGGAAGTGCACAGGTGAAGACACTAATTGGAATCACTGCGCCAATCAGCGGCGCAGTGGCCCTTTAAATCGCAAAGACCCGGCGCGCGCGCGCCCTAGGGAGCGGGGCCGCGCGCGCCGGGACAGGACCGAGGGAGAGCGAGTCAGGTACGGGAGCCGGGGTGCGCATCGCGAGCGGGCGCTACCCGCATCGCGAATCGCATCCCGGCTGGAAGCAGAATCGCAGCGCCCCGGGTCAGTGGATCTGACCGGAGCGCTGCAGCGGAGAGAGTGTAGCGAGCGCTCCGGGGAGGAGCGGGGACCCGGAGCGCTCGGCGTAACAACTACTATAATACTGCCTCCAATATACAAGAATATAACTACTATAATACTGCTCCTATATACAAGAATATAACTACAATAATACTGCTCCTATATACAAGAATATAACTACTATAATACTGCCCCTATATACAAGAATAACTACTATAATACTGTTCCTATATACAAGAATATAACTACTATAATACTGCCCCTATATACAAGAATAACTACTATAATACTGCTCCTATATACAAGAATATAACTACTATAATACTGTTCCTATATACAAGAATATAATTACTATAATACTGCTCCTATATACAAGAATATAACTACTATAATACTGCTTCTATATACAAGAATATAACTACTATAATACTGCTTCTATATACAAGAATACAACTACTATAATACTGCCTCCTATATACAAGAATATAACTACTATAATACTGCTCCTATATACAAGAATATAACTACTATAATACTGCTCCTATATACAAGAATATACCTACTATAATACTGCTCCTATATACAAGAATATAACTACTATAATACTGCCTCCTATATACAAGAATATAACTACTATATTGATAACTATCTGTCTGCTTTGTTCTCCCAGCAGCTTCAATGTAAGTGAAGACACTAGTCTAGACACTACTGTATAACCAGTGTGCCCCCTATGGACCATTTTTTTAAATAATTTTTCCATTCTGTGATCCTTTAGGGATAAAAAATAGTTTGTCCGTATTAATTTGCAACAAAAAATAAAATCAAAGCCACGAATAATGGTCCTAAAGCTTATGACGTCCTCAGGGGGATATGTTAGTCCTGAACATTCTGTGCACATGAGGCCTTTTTCTAGAGATCAGTATTTAATGCTGATCATGTCCCCGGGGGGTTGATTATTATAAGATACATCAGATGATGATATGTGGCGGTATGGTGGGACACGCGCTCCTCACACTGTAGCTGGGCGGGGATGATAGTGATGCCTGAGGCCTGCTGGCCCCATAGACATGACATACAGCTGTGTTTCTCTGATACACTGGGGCCACTCACTGATCAGAGGCTTTTCTATCTCGTTCTTGTAGAATAATCACGATATTCTCTCCTCTTTATTAGAGAACAAAATTCTGGAATGTTTTTAGGGTAGGGTAACTTCAGCCACTACTTATACTTTAACTACTTGCTGCTCAAACTATATTTTTGCTGCATTGTCTATTGGAGTCTCAGGTAGTCTGAAATATAACTAATATACATCCTAATCACAAAGAGATATAAGCATCAGCAGCAGTATATAGATAGAGCTGCAAGGGAGGTGTATAACTACTATATATCCTGATCCCATAGAGACAGCAGCAGTATACAGGTAGAGCTGGGAGGGAGGTGTATAACTACTATTTATCCTGATCCCATAGAGACAGCAGCAGTATACAGGTAGAGCTGGGAGGGAGGTGTATAACTACTATATATCCTGATCCCATAGAGACAGCAGCAGTATACAGGTAGAGTTGGGAGGGAGGTGTATAACTACTATATATCCTGATCCCATAGAGACAGCAGCAGTATACAGGTAGAGTTGGAAGGGAGGTGTATAACTACTATATATCCTGATCCCATAGAGATATCAGCAGTATACAGATAGAGCTGGGAGGGGAAGTGTATAACTACTATATATCCTGATCCCATAGAGATAGCAGCAGTATACAGATAGAGCTGGAGGGTAGATGTATAACTACTATATATCCTGATCCTATAGAGAGAGCAGCAACAGTATACAGATAGAGCTAGAGGGGAGTTGTATTGCTACTATATATACTGATCTTATAGAGATAGCAGCAGTATACAGATAGAGCTGGAGGGGAGGTATAAAAACTACTATATATACTGATCCTATGGAGATAGCAGCAGTATACAGATAGAGCTGGAAGGGGGGTATTAAATCAGGAACTGAACAAAATTGTTATGTGTTCCTAATATCACATGGTTGGGGCACAAGACTTCACAACCCACACAACACCTAGTGTTAGACCCACAACAGCTTTAGGGATAGGACAATATTCTAATGTTTAACACCCCCACCCCCCAGATAATCCTTGACTAAAAATTCTTAAGTAATTTCTAATCATTAAAATTTATTTAGATTTCAGAAAACTAATCTGCCTAAGAATGAAGGAATGTGGAGCTGGAACGGGAGCAGCCACTTAATTAAGTCCTCGTTGCCAACCTGCCGGCAATGCCAAGGCCTGTGCCCAGCCTGATGCCCTGCGAGGAGGAGAAGCGCCAAGTGATGCACTAACAGGGTGTGTGTCAGCTTAAAGGGGTACTCCGCTGCTCAGCGTTTGGAGCAAACTGTTCCGAACGCTGGAGCCGCTGCTGGGAGCTTGTGACGTCATAGCCCCGCCCCATCATGATGTCACAACCTGCCCCCACATCTGTCACGCCCCCTTCCATTGACTTGCATTGAGGGGGCAGGAAATCATGAACGGGCGGGGCTATGACGTCATGAGAATCCATCTTTTTTCTTTTTATACCCAATGTTGTATACATATATATATATATATATATATATATATATATATATATATATATAATGAATATTATGTAAATTAATAAAAAAATATTTATTTTTAATATAGGGTCTTTCTAGTGGCTTTTTTTTCTAGTGTAGGTAAAATTATGGTAATATTATTTGACTACTGTATGGTGGTATTATTTAGGCACTGTATGGTAGTTTTACTTGTGCATTGTATGGTAGCATTATTTTAACACTGTATGGTGGAATTATTTAGGCACTGTATGGTAGTTTTACTTGTGCATTGTATGGTAGCATTATTTTAACACTGTATGGTGGAATTATTTAGGCACTGTATGGTAGTTTTACTTGTGCATTGTATGGTAGTATTATTTGAACAATGTATGGTGGTATTATTTAGGCACTGTATGGTAGTTTTACTTGTGCATTGTATGGTAGTATTATTTGAACAATGTATGGTGGTATTATTAGGGCACCGTATGTAGTTTTGCTTGTGCATTGTATGGAAGTATGGGAATGCAATGGGACCATTGTTTGGCGCCATTATTGGACTACTGTATAATGGCATTATTTAAGCATTATATTAGTAAATAATTTATGGACAGCACTGTCCGGTTCCTTATATTTATTTTTTTCAACTAAATGGCCCATGAACTGGTTCCAGCTTTTAAAATAGTTTTACCTCCTGTATGAATTTACAGTTTTGCTCGAAATTTTGCATACCCTGGCAGAAATTGCAAAATTTTGGCACTGACATGGTTTTGGGCTGCCTTCTGCCTTCACCCAAATTGCCCTGATCAAAGTCTTCATCCCCTTTAATGTTTGTCCTTGTTACAGACACAAAGGGTGACACACTCAGGTTAAAATGGCAAATAAAAGTTAATTCCTTGCACCTTTTTTAGATTTCAATTAGTGAAATGTAACTAACTGAGATTGTTATCGCTCATGTAGATGCACCAAGCGAGATACTGAGCCATGGGGAGCAGGAAAGAACTGTCACCTGCATAATAGGATAATGTAACTTCATCAAGATGCAAAAGGATATAAAAATACATCCAAAGCTAATACCTGATTAAACTGTCCTGTTTAATCAATTATTTAGAAGGGGATAATTTGGGGATCTCTTGATACTAATCCACGGTCAGGTGACCGGACTTTGTTTGGCTCTGGCATTCATTGGCTAGAAGTCTTACTTTTGATTAAATCAATCATTCAGCTATACAAGATTATGCCATACCAGTAAAGACATTAACCCTCGGCACTCCATAGACCTCAGTGTGTGCTAATGTTGACAAACAGAAAATACATTTAATTCAGAAAATACACTTTGTATGGCCACACAGTACTCAAGGAAACATACTTTGCATACAAAAAGCCTATTATACGTCAGCCTTTAGGTGGCAGGTGAAAAAGATGTGCGGGGCCACCACAAGCCTTTTTACTAAAGAGGTATTCCAATTTCATTGCTTTTGCTTTTGGCCCATAGGCATCGGTTCTTTGCACTAGTGCCTATGGGCCGGTGCCCCAACCACCACCCCCTCCAGGACTACTCGCAGAGGTAGCAAACTGGTTGTCCCCTGCATCAAAGACCGGATTCTTTTACCATGAGAATTAAATGGGTACTTAACTGCTCAGCATTTGGAACGCTGGAGACGGGAGCTAATGATGTCATAGCCCCGCCCCCTCAATGCAAGTTTATGGGAGGGGGCGTACCTCCCATAGACTTGCATTGAAGGTGTGGGATGTGACATCATGAGGGGGTGGGGCTATTATGTCACAAGCTCCCGACATTGGCTCCAGCTTTCGGAACAGTTTGTTCCAAGCGCTGAGCAGCGGAGTACCCCTTTAAAGAGTGAAAATCTACGGAGACAAGCCCTCAGGAGTAGTCAATGTGAAACCAGGAAGGGTGCATGGTGGGCCCACCCTGATTATGCCAATCACCTCTTGTCCTATACCACCTACCATGTTTTACATGCTTTGGATAGGGGATAAGATGTCTAAGCGCCGGAGAACCCCTTTAAAGGAGATATTCAGCCAAAAGTGGTAAAAAAAAAAAAAAACATAAATAAGTTATATATATATATATATATATATATATATATATATATATATATATATCTATATAAGCTCACCATGACTCCGCAAGGTATCCCAGCTGGTATGTTTTCAAAATCAGCCCCCCATAGCCCCCATAAACAGCCTATGAAAATCCTGCTAAGTCAGCAAAATAACTCCACACATTGGGCTTGTTTCCTGTGTGAGCTGCAGGGAGGGGTTGCTGTGAGAGTGAGCAGTGAGGGGTAGTGTTTCCCTCCACCCAATTAGGGACACTCAAACACAGCACACTGAAGTTGTCAGCTCTCTGAGCTGAGTGGAAGGGAGTGTGAAGTGTCGTCTATGGTAGACGCTAGTCATCAGTGTGATAAGATCTCCTGGACTTCCTGCCTGGAGAGAAACAGGTTATGTGTTCAGCAAAGATTACACTTTACATTGCAAAGTTATATAACTTTATCATGTGCAGCTATATAAAGGTAATTTCATTTGGCCGTAGTTTTTCTTTAAGTGTTAGCAGTATACAACAGTACAAGTTTAGCTGGATTTTTTAAATTTTTGGTGAAGATAGATTTTTCCATCTTTGTTGGCTCCGACATCATCTGACGTCTTACAGTCATTACACAGAACAGTGCTCGTCTTAATCCGATGAACTCTATCACTCAAGGAATACTTTATTTTTTCAGATTTATTTTTCTTTTTTGCAGATTTAGGATAAGAAGTCAAACACACAGTGAAAAGAATCAACAGAGCTATTGATGATCCTTCTCTTCCCAGCATGCACTTGAGCCCCAGAACAACACAGTAAGTTCTTCTAGGTGGTTTGTCAAGATGTGGCCCGAGGAAAAGACGTCATCTCGCACAATGCCGCTCACAATGATTAGATCAGCGCCGAGAAGCCCCGAGAGGAAACTAGACAAGTGACGAGACTCTCATCGATCCATAAGAAAAGGCCAAGCCTCATAGTCCATCTGCTGGGAGTTTGGTGCTCTGTATCAGGGAAGGTAGAACTCGCCATAGCAGCCGGTCCTAAGGGAACCCCCAACGAGAAAAGTCAAAAGTCCAATGTTATAGGAGCCATATTGGTTATCGTCCATTTTTCCCCAGAAATAGTTATTATTAAGAAAGTCAAAGTCAACGTAAGTGACCTTGTTATATACTTGCCCAACTTTCCATCATCATGTGACCGGACCCCTCTGGCCTCGGCTGCGTCACCGGATTAGTCAGATGGAGAGGTGAGAAGTTTCTGACAGATCCATGACTAGGTGAGAGCTGAGAAATCTCACGTGTGGTGATATATACGGGGGTGGTGGCCGCTGCCTGCGCAAAGAGCGAGTCCTCGCGTCATCACATGGTCATCGCTCCAACCTGTGCCAGAAAATGCTTATGTACAAGGCAGTAAACTTCATCTCAGTCATTCCCTATCTATTTCTGGGAAAGCTGGGTATCCGCAAGCATGTCAGTTTATACTGTGCATGCACTGTGAATTTATTGAGGATTTTTCCCATTGATTTCAATAGGGGAGTCAAAATCTGCAAAAAATCTGACGTTGAAGATTTTGCTGAGGATCTGAAGCAGAATCCTGAAAGAGAATTTTAAAGGGGTACTCTGGTGGGAATTTTTTTTTTTTTAGGTCTTTATAAGTCAACTGGTGCCAGAAAGTTAAACAGATTTGTAAATTACTTCTATAAAAAAATCTTTACCCTTCCAGTACTTTTTAGCATCTGTATGCTGCAGAGGAAATTCTGTTCTTTTTGAATTTCTTTTTTGTCTTGTCCACAGTGCTCTCTGCTGACACCTGATGCCTGTGTCAGGAACTGTCCAGAGCAGGAGAGGTTTGCTATGGGGATTTTCTTCTGCTCTGGACAGTTCCTGATATGGACATCAGGTGTCAGCAGAGAGCACTGTGGACAAGACCAAAAAGAAATTCAAAAAGAACAGAATTTCCTCTGTAGTATATAGCTGCTAAAAAGTACAGGAAGGGTAAAGATTTTTTTAATAGAAGTCCTTTACAAATTTGTTTAACTTTCTGGCACCAGTTCATTTAAAAAAAGAAAAAGTTTTCCACCGGAGTACCCCTTTAAGTACATTGATTCAAATACATTGAGATATATATATATATATATATATATATATATATATATATACAGGATGAGTATTTAACTCAGGGAGAGTTCACCACTCCTGGTGTGACGGAGCTTTCAAGGGCCACTAAGCACTGCGCAGGCATTCTGGGTAGGGGAATATGCAAATCATTTCATTATATCACCTTTTCAGGCGATGTTCCCTGGTATCAGCTTAGCTCCAGTTACAGAATATAAAAAGCTAATCGGGATTAATGCCAAGCCAGAACTCTCTCTCCAGAAGGAAAGACTACCCATCTGCAGACAGCTGTTTCGGGGTACTTGCCCTTCGTCAGTACAGAGCAGGGTGAACTGGTGTTACGCCGAGCGCTCCGGGTCCCTGCTCCTCCCCGGAGCGCTCGCGGCGTTCCTCTCTCTGCAGCGCCCCGGTCAGACCCGCTGACCGGGAGCGCTGCACTGACATTGCCGGTGGGGATGCGATTCGCATAGCGGGACGCGCCCGCTCGCGAATCGCATCCCAAGTCACTTACCTGTCCCGGTCCCCTGCTGTCATGTTCTGGCGCGCGCGGCTCCGCTCTCTAAGGTGCGCGCGCGCCAGCTCTCTAAGATTTAAAGGGCCAGTGCACCAGTGATTGGTGCCTGGCCCAATCAGCCTAATTAGCTTCCACCTGCTCCCTGTCCATATTACCTCACTTCCCCTGCACTTCCTTGCCGGATCTTGTTGCCATTGTGCCAGTGAAAGCGTTTCCTTGTGTGTTCCTAGCCTGTGTTCCAGACCTCTTGCCGTTGCCCCTATCCTTGCTGCCTGCCCTGACCTTCTGCTACGTCCGACCTTGCTCTTGTCTAATCCCTTGTACCGCGCCTATCTCAGCAGTCAGAGAGGTTGAGCCGTTGCTGGTGGATACGACCTGGTTGCTACCGCCGCTGCAAGTCCATCCCGCTTCGCGGCGGGCTCTGGTGAAAACCAGTAGCAACTTAGAACCGGTCCACCGACACGATCCACGCCAATCCCTCTCTGACACAGAGGATCCACCTCCAGCCAGCCAAATCCTGACAGTAGATCCGGCCATGGATCCCGCTGAGGTGCCGCTGCCAAGTCTCGTTGACCTATCCACGGTGGTCGCCCAGCAATCGCAGCAAATTGCCCAACAAGGACAGCAGCTGTCGCAGCTGACCGCCACGTTACAGCAACTTCTGCCACTGCTACAGCAGCAACCATCTCCTCCGCCAGCTCCTGCACCTCCTCCGCAGCGAGTGGCCACTCCTAGCCTCCGCTTGTCCCTGCCGGACAAATTTGATGGGGACTCTAGACTCTGCCGTGGCTTCTTGTCTCAATGTTCCCTACATATGGAGATGTTGTCGGACCAATTTGCTACAGAACGGTCTAAGGTGGCGTTCGTAGTGAGTTTTCTGTCTGGAAAGGCCTTGTCTTGGGCCTCACCGCTCTGGGACCGCAATGATCCTGCCACAGCCACAGTCCATCCTTCTTCGCTGAAGTTCGTAGTGTCTTCGAGGAACCAGCCCGAGCTTCTTCTGCCGAGACTGCCCTGCTGAATAGTGTTGCTCGCGAATATTTGCAATACGAATTTTATTCGCGAATATCGCATATTCGCGAATTCGCGAATATTCGCGAATATAACACTATATATTCGTAATTACGAATATTCGTTTTTTTGGGTTTTTTTTTTTTCACAGTACACATCACAGTTATCATCCCTCTCTGCTTCCAGCTTGTGTGGTGTAAAGAAGGCTCTAATACTACTGTGTGAGACTGGCGTGCGAATTGTCGCATATGCGAAATTTGTATATGCGAATTTTCGCATATGCGAATTTTTGCGTATGCTAATTTTTGCATATGCTAATTTTCGCATATGCGAATTTACGTATATGCGAAAATAAAACAAGAATATTACGAATATTCGCATATTCGCGAATATATGACGAATATTCGTCCATATATTCGCGAATATTCGCAAATTTGAATATGGCCTATGCCGCTCAACACTACTGCTGAACCTGGTCCAGGGTAATTCTTCAGTAGGCGAGTACGCCATCCAATTTCGTACTCTCGCTTCCGAATTATCTTGGAATAACGAGGCTCTCTGCGCGACCTTTAAAAAAGGCCTATCCAGTAACATTAAGGATGTGCTGGCCGCACGAGAGATTCCTGCCAACCTGCAAGAACTTATCAATTTGGCCACCCGCATTGACATGCGTTTTTCTGAGAGACATCAGGAGCTCCGCCAGGAAAAAGACTTAGATCTCTGGGCACCTCTCCCACAGTATCCTTTGCAATCTACACCTGTGCCTCCCGCCGAGGAGGCTATGCAAGTGGATCGGTCTCGCCTGACCCATGAAGAGAGGACTCGCCGTAGGGATAAAAATCTATGTCTGTACTGCGCCAGTACCGAACATTTCTTGGTGGATTGCCCTATTCGCCCTCCACGTCTGTGAAACGCACGCACCCAGCTCACGTGGGAGTGGCGTCTCTTGGTACGAAGTCTGCTTCTCCACGTCTCACTGTGCCCGTGTGGATTTCTCCTTCTGCCAACTCCTCCTTCTCAGCCGTGGCCTGCTTGGACTCTGGTTCTTCTGGAAATTTTATCTGGAATCTTTGGTGAATAAGTTCTGCATCCCTGTGACCCGTCTAGTCAAGCCGCTCTACATTTCTTCGGTCAACGGAGTGAAGTTGGACTGTACTGTGCGTTACCGCACAGAACCCCTCTTAATGTGAATTGGACTCTATCACGAAAAGATTGAATTTTTCGTCCTTCCCAACTGCACCTCTGAAGTCCTCCTCGGTCTGCCATGGCTCCAGCATCATTCTCCCACCCTTGACTGGACCACCGGGGAGATCAAGAATTGGGGCCCTGCTTGCCACAAGAAATGCCTCACTTCTGCTCCCAGTCCCGTCAGGCAAGCCTCAGTGCCTCCTCCTACACCTGGTCTCCCCAAGGCCTCTCTGAACTATGCTTTGCCTCCACATAACCCCGGTCCTGGTAACACTCTGCCCCGTGCCAAGCTTCACCCTCTGCCCTCCCTCCCCATTCCCACTCCTTCTGAACTGCCTGCCTTTGATGTGGAAACCCTACAATCGCTCCCAGTGTCCTCGTCCACGTGAAGCAATTACCGGACAAAAAAAGGGGGAGACCTAAGGGGGGGGGGGTACTGTTACACCGAGCGCTCCGGGTCCCTGCTCCTCCTCGGAGCGCTCGCGGCGTCTCTCTCTCTGCAGCACCCCCGGTCAGACCCGCTGACCGGGAGCGCTGCACTGACATTGCCGGCGGGGATGCGATTCGCATAGCGGGACGCGCCCGCTCGCGAATCGCATCCCAAGTCACTTACCCGTCCCGGTCCCCGGCTGTCATGTTCTGGCGCGCACAGCTCCGCTCCGCTCTAGCTTCCACCTGCTCCCTGTCCATATTACCCCACTTCCCCTGCACTTCCTTGCCGGATCTTGTTGCCATTGTGCCAGTGAAAGCGTTTCCTTGTGTGTTCCTAGCCTGTGTTCCAGACCTCTTGCCGTTGCCCCTGACTACGATCCTTGCAGCCTGCCCTGACCTTCTGCTACGTCCGACCCTGTTCTTGCTAATCCCTTGTACCGCGCCTATCTCAGCAGTCAGAGAGGTTGAGCCGTTGCCGGTGGATCCGACCTGGTTGCTACCGCCGCTGCAAGTCCATCCCGCTTTGCGGCGGACTCTTAGAACCGGTCCACCGACACGGTCCACGCCAATCCCTCTCTGACACAGAGGATCCACCTCCAGCCTGCCGAATCCTGACAACTGGCTTGGCTGAGATGAGGGTCTAAGGCCCGTCATCTCAGCCAAGCCAGTTCACCTCGCTCTGTACTGACGAGGGGCAAGTACCCCGAAACAGCTGTCTGCAGATGGGTACTCTTTCCTTCTGGAGTGAGAGAGTTCTGGCTTGGCATTAATCCCGATTAGCTTTTTATATTCCGTAACTGGAGCTAAGCTTATACCAGGGATCATTGCCTGAAAAGGTGATGTAATGAGCTGATTTGCATATTCCCCTATATATATATATATAATTTTTTTTTGTATAAAAAACATTAACCCATAAGCGACATGTGCTGTAAATGTTCAGCGCTGCAGGTTGGTACTTGGTGCTCAGTATTATACATTTACGGCACAGCTATGAAGATAGCGTAGGAGCTATCAGCAGCCGGGGACTCACAGCCAGTGGCGTAGCTATAGAGGTCGCAAAGGTCGCCATGGCGCCCCCTCTGCCACTACACTAAATACTGACAGGTCGGCACTGCGCGGGCCTGGGCCTGGGATGGAAGGGGGCGTAGCTGGCAGCAAGTTCCTTCATGCCGGTACCGGACCGTGTCCTTTAGAAAATGAGCGCAGCAGGGCCGGACTGAGCATCGGGTCATATGCCTGCTTTCCTGCCTCTATGATGCCCCATAGATAGTTGCAGGGACTGCAGGGAGATTACATGCCGCGCGCAGGCACGCACATCGGCTCCAAGCACGTCCCTGCGCTCAACCCACTGTAAACGGAAGCAGCATCCCGGCGCCTCATACATCCTCTGCGGTTACCTGCACTGCAAGTGCGATCTCCTCTGGCGCCGACCCCGCTACTTCCCTGGCACCCGGTAAGCAGCAAGCCATGGCAGTGATCCCCAGGAGCCGGGTGAGTGAACTGTGGGGTGAAGATACCGAGGATGGGTGTGTATGTGTATATGATAGATGTGTCTGTATGTATGTATGCATGATAGATGTGTCTGTATGTATGCATGTATGATAGATGTGTCTGTATGTATGCATGTATGATAGATGTGTCTGTATGTATGCATGTATGATTGATGTGTCTGTATGCATGCATGTATGATAGATGTGTCTGTATGTATGCATGTATGATAGATGTGTCTGTATGTATGCATGTATGATTGATGTGTCTGTATGCATGCATGTATGATTGATGTGTCTGTATGCATGCATGTATGATAGATGTGTCTGTATGTATGCATGTATGATAGATGTGTCTGTATGTATGCATGTATGATAGATGTGTCTGTATGTATGCATGTATGAGAGATGTCTGTATGTATGCATGTATGAGAGATGTGTCTGTATGTATGTATGTATGATAGATGTGTCTGTATGTATGCATGTATGATTGATGTGTCTGTATGTATGCATGTATGACAGATGTGTCTGTATGTACGCATGTATGATAGATGTGTCTGTATGTACGCATGTATGATAGATGTGTCTGTATGTATGCATGTATTATTGATGTGTCAGTATGTATCCATGTATTATTGATGTGTCAGTATGTATGCATGTATGATTGATGTGTCTGTATGTATGCATGTATGATTGATGTGTCTGTATGTATGCATGTATGATAGATGTGTCTGTATGTATGCATGTATAATTGATGTGTCTGTATGTATGCATGTATGATTGATGTGTCTGTATGTATGTATGTATGATTGATGTGTCTGTATGTATGCATGTATGATTGATGTGTCTGTATGTATGTATGTATGTATGATTGATGTGTCTGTATGTATGTATGTATGTATGATTGATGTGTCTGTATGTATGCATGTATGATTGATGTGTCTGTATGTATGTATGTATGTATGATTGATGCGTCTGTATGTATGCATGTATGATAGATGTGTCTGTATGTATGTATGTATGATTGATGTGTCTGTATGTATGTATGTATGTATGATTGATGTGTCTGTATGTATGCATGTATGAGAGATGTGTCTGTATGTATGCATGCATGTATGAGAGATGTGTCTGTATGTATGTATGTATGATAGATGTGTCTGTATGTATGCATGTATGATTGATGTGTCTGTATGTATGCATGTATGATAAATGTGTCTGTATGTACGCATGTATGATAGATGTGTCTGTATGTATGCATGTATTATTGATGTGTCAGTATGTATCCATGTATGATAGATGTGTCTGTATGTATGCATGTATGCTTGATGTGTCAGTATGTATGCATGTATGATAGATGTGTCTGTATGTATGCGTGTATGATTGATGTGTCTGTATGTATGCGTGTATGATTGATGTGTCTGTATGTATGCTTGATAGATTTGTGTAATACTACAGCTGCAGGTCTGAAGGGGAGGCCTGTTGCTGTCAGCATACTTATTTATTTTAATGCTGGGCCCTTAAAAATAAATAAATAATAATAATTTAAAAAAAGCTAAGGGCAAGCTCTGGCCGCTTTTTCCCCTGCAGGAGCCTCACTTTGGGCCGGCCGTTAGCCGCAGTAAGATTGGGCAGGGACACTGCCCCCTTAAGAGCAGAGGGCTGCTGGGAGCAGACATACCCCACGCAGGTAAGCACATTTGCTCCAAGCCCCTGACAAGTCCCTGCCTGCGACTGCCGCTACATCCACAGCATCTGCAGAAAAAGTAGCAGCCCCTGCTCCACTCCATCCCCTACAGTCACCAGCCGTATAATCTCCTCTGCCTCGCTGCATCCCCGGCACCTGGTGAGTGGCAGGCCATGGTGCTGATCTCCAGGAGGGTGAGAGGTTGGGGATGTGTGTATGTATTATAGAATGTGTGTATGTATGATGTATGTATGACAGATGTGGGTATGTATGATAGATAGATGTATGTATGATGTATGTGTCTGTATGTATGATGTATGTAGGTATGACTGATGTGTGTATGTATGATAGATGTATGTATGATGGATGTGTGTATGATAGATGTATGTATGAATGATAAATGTGTGTATGTATGATAGGTGTGTGTATGTATGATAGATTTGTAAGTGTATGATATATGAGTGTATGATGTGTAGATGTATCATACATCTATCATCATACATATACACATCTACCATACATACACCATTCACATACACATCTATCATACATAAATACATATACTGTACATCAATGCGGAGGGGTGAGGGGCCAGGGGTTGATTGGGTACAGGTCGGATATTGGGCTCTGAGGAGTGGGGCAGAGGAGCCTGGAGTGGAATCTGGGGGTCTCTAGAGAGGGGAAGAGGAGCATGTAGGAGGACATGAGGGGGGGGGGGGTCAAAGGAGCCTGGAGAGGACTTAGAAGTCTGAGAGGTAGAGAGTGGAGCAAAGGAGCCAGGAGGAGGACAGGTCGGATTCAGCTAAACTGAGAAGAAACTGTCTGAGGACATTATTATTATTAGCACAGTGTGTGGCAGGGTTATATTCAGAGGGTACAGTGTATAGCAGGGTTATATTTTGAGTGGTGGTAGTATTATATTCATGGGCACAGTTTGGCACTATTATAATCAGAGGGTACAGTGTGGGGCAGTATTATATTCAGAGGGTACAGTATGTGGCAGTATTATATTCAGAGGGCACAGTGTGTGGTATTATTATATTCAGAGAGTACAGAGTGTGGCAGTATTATATTCAGGGATATAGTGTGTGACAGGGTTATATTTCGGGGGCATAGTGTGTGGCAGTATTATATTCAGGGATATAGTGTGTGGCAGTATTATATTCAGGGGGTATAGTGTGTGGCAGTATTATATTCAGGGGGTATAGTGTGTGGCAGTATTATATTCAGGGGGTAAAGTATTTGGCAGTATTATATTCAGGGGGTAAAGTATTTGGCAGTATTATATTCAGGGGGTAAAGTATTTGGCAGTATTATATTCAGGGGGTATAGTGTGTGGCAGTATTATATTGAGGGGGTAAAGTATTTGGCAGGATTATAATGATTTTGTCTTTATACAGAGGATGAGGATCTACTGACAAAGTGAGCAACCAATGATGTCCGGGTGGACTCTGCAGAGAAGATGGAGCTGACGTCCTGACGTCTGGACCAATTGAAGAAGAAAAGGAAAGACGTCACTCAGGTGACTTTGTATATTCTTCTGACTGTCCCATCAGCTGGAGTCACTTGTAAGGTCTGCAGTGATGATGGCTGTACCCATGCTTGGCTCTCCAGCTGTTGCAAAAGTACAACTCCCATAATGCCTGAGGCTCTACAGACATGATGGGAGTTATAGCTTTACAACAGCTGGAGAGCAACTGGAACCAAGGTGATTGGGGGGGGTCCCAGCATTCGGACCTCCACCAAAAAAATGGGCTGCTTATTTTAAAATGCCCGGGCATATTTCTGATACCAGTCCAGCCCTGCCTGTTAGTCACTTATATAGTTGTGTATTCTCTTGACTGTTTCCCATCAGTGCTGATATCTTTGTGCGGCCAAGGCCTGGTAAGGGGGTCATCCGGGATTGGGGAAGCGGGTCGTCAGGTGGTTGAGGGGCCCAGGGCAATTTTTCGCACCGGGGCCCTGCGGTTTCTAGCTCCGCCCCTGCTCACAGCTAATGGTGAACATCAGCGATCACGTTAATACCCGCCATTTACCCATTAGATGCCATGATCGGTGCTGATCACAGCATCTATAGGGAAGATGACAGATGCCAGTGGGTTCAGGGGCTCATCGGACCCCCCCCCACCCCGCAGTGCAATCACAGAGGTCCGATGAGTTCAAATGGTGGCCGGAGATCTTTAGCCCTACTCTGCGCCACAGGATCACTCATCTTCTTGTAGAGACTGCTTCAGGCATGCTGTGCAAGAAGGTCGCTGATAGTACTGATCAGTACTATGTTAATACATAGAGCTAAACAGCACATGCATTTTAAAGGGGTACTCCACTGCTCAGCATTTGGAACAAACCGTTCCTGAAGCTGGAGCTCGTGATGTCATAGCCCCATCCCCTCATGACATCCAGCCCCGCCCCCTCAATGCAAGTCTATGGGAGGGGGCGTGACACCGTCACGCCCCCTCCCATAGACTTGCATTGAGGGGGCGCAGCGTGACATCATGAGAGGGGCGGGGCTATGATGTCACAAGCTCCCGGCGCCGGCTCCAGCGTTTGGAACAGTTTGTTCCAAACTCTGAGCAGCGGAGTACCCCTTTAATGATTACATATAATAGTGCATTCTGGAGACTTACAAAGAGTAAAAAAATAATAATAAAAAATGTTTTATAAAATGTATATATATTTTTTTTATAATATATATATTTTTTATTTTCATATTTGTTTTAATACAGATTAACAAACCCAAAAACTGTGATTACTATTAAATGAGCACCTATTTACATTCCTGTATATCCTCCCCCATTCCTCTTCTCCGATCTCCCCTAAATCTCTGTTCCACTTTTACTTTTACTTTAAAATTTAGTATTTTCTGTTGCCTTTACTACCAGTTGTTTATATAAATTTGCCTTAAATTTTGTTATTATCAATTTTTTCCAGTAGACCCCTAAGAGTCTCTACACTTTTATATATTAAAAGCCCCTCGCCAGGCTGTGGCACTTGAGCAGCTCAGTCCGCCTTCTTAAAGGGGTACTCCGGTGGAAAACTTTTTTTTTTTAATCAACTGGTGCCAGAAAGTTAAACAGATTTGTAAATGACTTCTATTAAAAAATCTTAATCCTTCCAGTACTTATTAGCTGCTGAATACTACAGAGGAAATTCTTTTCTTTTTGGAACACAGAGCTCTCTGCTGACATCACGAGCACAGTGCTCTCTGCTGACACCTCTGTCCATTTTAAGAACTGTCCAGAGTAGGAGAAAATCCACATAGAAAACATATGCTGCTCTGGACAGTATCCTAAAATGGACAGAGATGTCAGCAGAGAGCACTGTGCTCGTGATGTCAGCAGAGAGCTCTGTTTTCCCAAAAAGAAAAGAATTTCCTCTGTAGTATTCAGCAGCTAATAAGTACTGGAAGGATTCAAATTTTTTTTTATGGAAGTAATTTACGAATCTGTTTAACTTTCTGGCACCAGTTGATTTTAAAAAAGTTTTCCACCGGAGTACCCCTTTAACACAGCCGCCTATTGTTCTCAATGGGATTCTGATGCACCGTTCACACTGCAGAATTTTTGTGGTGGAAATTCCGAACTCCAGAACAATGTTCATTCTTTGGGGTTTTCGGACATGCTCGCAGTAGACAGATTCTCCACCCGGAATATCTTCAGGCACAGATTACGTAATGTGAATGTAGTCTATAACAGCAATTTGAATGTCGTGGTTTTGCGCAGCGGTTCTTGTTGGTGCATTTTCTAGCAGGTGAAAGACATTTCTTGCACATGTTTCAGTTGTACAAATGTGCTGACTATGACCGCTTTCTAATACCACAGCGATCCCTTGTAGAACACATGTGGTTTCCCAAATGCATTTTTTTCCTACATTTTAGAACATGGAATTCCACCAGAGATTCCGAAGCAGCAGAGGCCCATTGATTTGAACGGGATTCTGCTGCGCCGTCCACACGTGCGAAATTCTATTTTCCATGTCCGCAGAAAGAATAAGGCTTGGTTCACACTGCAGAATCTCCGGGCAGAAAATTTCCGCCGGGAGATTCCGAGTGCGGCCAGCGCCGGCTGACTCCGCTAGGACCCCGCGGACACTGCAGTCTCCAATAGACTGTAATTTGTTCCGCGAGTATTTCCGCCTGAAGAATGAGCAACGCCATTCTTCAGGCGAAAATTTTCAAGCGGATTTTCCGTTCACAAATTCCGCTTTACAAATTCCGAGGTGTGAATTTGGGAACGGAAACCCCTTCACTACACTATACATTTTAGTAAGCGGAATTTCTGCCTGCAATTTCAAAGTGGAATTGCAGGCGGAAATTCCGTAGTGTGAACCGAGCCTAAGCCCGTCTATTCTTTCTGCGCACTCCACACGCAATGCATAGACGTCTACGAGACGGCGGTCCTAGCGCTGGCATATTATGCTGACATCCGGACTCTCCGGAATGTTCACTGGGAGATTTTCCGTGTGGACACCCACGACATGTGAACATAGCCTAAAGCTCCTACAACTCGGGAGGTGTAGATTGTAAACGGTGAGTGCGCCCTGTTATCTGGTGATATATTCTCGACATAAGGTTTTGCAGTCTGGGGTGACAACTAGTAGCCGTGCTTCTTCATTGGACATTAGTTGCCACCCAGCTTTCCCAAAGACAGATATAACTATATATAGTCCTGTAACAATAGGAGATACGTGGCAGGGTAAAATGCTAAAGAATGGCGTCTGGTTACCCCCCCCCCCCCCCCCCCAAAAAAAAAATAACAACTACCGACGTAAAATGTGCATGTTATGGATGGAGTATTGCACGAATCTCTGACAAAAGCTGAGACGGACTGTGGGACAGATGTGAGGAACAGACGTCAGCCGGTCAAGGACACCGAATCTGAACTGGATGCAACGGATGACATCAGCGACAGTGAGGGCTGGACGTCCAGAACAACTGTGTGTGTCACAAGGCTGCGCTCAGCTCCGACACTTATGTCATTTTTTATTACATATTGCGTTTAATCTATATACACCCTGTTCCAGATTATTATGCAAATTCAAATGTAAGTTTCACAAAGATTAAATATTTAGTTTTTCAGTGGAACGCATGGATACATTGTGTCTCAGGCTCTTTTGATCACTAAAAACAATCTCGGACACCGGTGATAATTAGATTTAAAGGGGTACTCCACCCCTAGACACCTTATCCCCTATCCCTATCCCCTATCTAGAGATGAGCGAACTTACAGTAAATTTGATTCGTCACGAACTTCTCGGCTCGGCGGTTGATGACTTTTCCTGCGTAAATTAGTTCAGCTTTCAGGTGCTCCGGTGGGCTGGAAAAGGTGGATACAGTCCTAGGAGACTTTTTCCTAGGACTGTATCCACCTTTTCCAGCCCACCGGAAAGCTGAACTAATTTATGCAGGATAAGTCATCAACTGCCGAGCCGAGAAGTTTGTGAAGAATCGAATTTACTGTAAGTTCGCTCATCTCTAGATAAGATGTCTGATCGCGGGGGTCCCGCCACTGGGGAACCCCGCAATATAGCAAGCGGCACCCACCTGTTTCTTGTCTGGAAGCGCTGGAGGGTGCAATGCAAGTCTATGGGAGGGTGTGTGTGTGTGTGTGTGTGTGTGTGTGTGTGTGGTGTCCCGGTACAGAACCTGGTCCTGTCCCTGTCTAAATTCCCCTCAGCCAGAGTCCCTCCATGTCCATAGGGCTCTCGTGGCACAATACACCTGAACCAGCGGGAGCTTCGGATGAATCTCTGAGGCCAAGTCCTCAGGTGGAGCAATCACAGAGAAGGGAAGGAAGTTCCGGCTCCCAAGGCTCTCTGTGCTTACCCCTGGTTGCCTCATATAAATTATGTTGCTATATTAGTTAATGTATAGGAAATATAAATGTATAGGACCTTTCCCAGGTCATGTGATGTACAGTTGTGATGTATAATTGTTTAAGGACCTTACTGGGTCATGTGATGTACCCAGAGTTCTCTGGGTTCAGGACTTACAGGTTTGCTGACCAAAGAGCTTAGTCCAGTAAAATGACTAATGTCACTGCAAAGTAGAATTGGTGTCGCAAAAAATAAGCCATCATATGGAATTTTATGTGCAAAATTGTAAGCGTTATAATTTTTAGAAAGTGATGAGGAAAACATGAAAATGCAAAAACGGAAAAACGCTGCGTCCTTAAGGGGTTAAACATACAACATTCTTATATACATAACATCGGGGATAATATACAATTACAGAAGAATAGATGCAAGTGGGGGGGGGGGGGGGGGCAGGGGACACTGCAGGGAGGCTGCCTGATAGGGCAGCAAGGGTATGGGGTAACAACTCCCGTACTGGGCCACCACATTTCGGTGACTCATCACCGTCTGCAGGAGGAAACATGAGGCAAACCACCTACCTTGTGCCAATCTGTCATCACTCAGCGCCATCTCCAAGCCAATCATCTATGTGCATCCATCAATCGTCATAGAAACTAACTGATTCCCAAATCTGAGCCAATCAGGAGATAGAGAAACTTACCATTTCCACAGGTATCATATCCGGGTATTATACATGTGGAAATGGTAAGTCTCTCTATCACCTGATTGGCTCAGATTTGGGAATCAGTTAGCTTGTGCTTTGTGTATTGGGGGAAAGAACTTGTAGGCTCCGCCAAATATACCTGACACGGTGATAATCATTGTGCTGTTACACAGTTAATATTCTGATTATTGTAGATGGAATTTACATAGTTTATTCTTTGATCCATTTCCTATGGATTTTTCTATGGTTAGTTATTTGCTGCCACCTTGTGTCCTTTTTTGGTAATGCTGATGTTTCTCTCTCCTGAAAGCTATGACTCATTTCCTTTGTATGTAGTCACACCCCCTGCTTAGTGCATCACTTCCTGTGTCATGGCTGCCTACATCTGCCACATGTAACAGGGACTCATGTATTCTTCATCATCTTTTGACAGCATAATACTGAAATCCATTCATTCTGCTGGATTCCTGTTGTTTGATGTACAGAATAGTCTGTGGGGTACCTGGCCGTTATAGGCATAGGTACCCTTGACTGCAGGGACATGTGGGGTTAATTTGTAGTTTCGTGTTATTTGCCCTCCCACAGGTTCAGGGTAGGAGGGTTGTTTTTAGCCACTCCCATAGAGTATAATGGGGACCCCCTGCTGCCTGCCCGGCCTCTTTTCTCCTCACCAGCACAGCGAGACATTCCCGCCCTCCCGCCCTGTATTTTTTGTATTTCCTGACCCGCTTGTCGGTTGTTCGGCAATTTGGGTTTTTTGTTATCCCTGTTTAAAAAAAATAAATATATATATATATATATATATATATATATATATATAAAAAATAAATAAAAATAAAAAGTAATTTTGTTTATGGAAGATATATAAAAAAAATTAAAAAAAGGAAATTGACATTATATTTTCACTATATTACTTTCTTATATGTCGCTCCTTTTGTTTTTGTTTTTTCATTTTCTTTGTTGTTTTGTTGTCTTCTAAGTCACAGCTGGCGTGAAGAGACGATAACCTGGAGAGAGTAGAGGGCCATGGGCTACATGCCCGCCGGGGACCCGGGGGCTAGCATACGAGTCAACCCACTCTTATGGTTATCATTATAGTTACTCCTAAGCAGTGTTTACGGTTACACATTTTAGTGTTGTTGTTAATAAAACGGAGCTGTGACCACCACCCAGCCCACTAAAAGTGAAAAATGTGTCTGTCATCATTTATATAGTGGGGGAGGGCACAAAGGTGGGGAAAAAAGGGGGAGTGGTTCCATGCAGTCATATAAGGTGGAAGCCTAGTGACGTTGCCTTGACGACGACGCACAGGGACGTCCGTGCGCAGCAGACGTACCTGCGCATGAACGTCCCTGTGCGTCGTCGTCAAGGCAACGTCACTAGTCCGGGGCCGGCCCGGAGCGGAGAAGAGGGCCTCCCGGTGAAAATGGACAGCCCGGAACGACTAACCCTCCCCACCGGACGGTCCCTGCAGCATAGATAGCCCAGACCAGCTCACTCTTCCTTCCCACCGAGGGGAGGTGAGTAGAAAACTAAAGGGGGGTCTGGATTATGACGAAGGCCGCAGTGGTCTTCAACCTGCGGGCCTCCAGATGTTTCAAAACTACAACTCCCAGCATGTCCGGACAGCCGATGGCTGTAATGCAAGTATATAGGACTTCTGGTACCTTTCTGCACAAGCTCCGCTCTGCATTACCTGGTGAATGTGTCAGTCCGGCTGGCAAGCCACACCCTCCCCACTTTCCATGCCCCATCTTGCAAAGACACACCCACCATTTAAGCCACACCCATTTTATTTTCAGTTTACAATATCTTCATTATAACTCAGCCCCACCTGAGGAGGGGATATGAGGATTAGATATGTGTTCGGGATATTAGGACGGAATATGAGTTTGGGATATGAGGTCTGGATATGAGGACAGGATATGAGGTCGGGATATGAGGATGGGATATGAGGACGAGATATGAGGTCGGAATATGAGGACGGGATATGAGGATGGGATATGAGGACGGGATATGAGGATTAGATATGAGGTCTGGATATGAGTTTGGGATATGAGTTTGGGATATGAGGATTAAATGTGAGGAGGAGATATGAGGTCGGAATATGATGACGGGATATGAGGACGGGATATGAGGTCGGGATATGAGGACGCGGGATATGAGGATGGGATATGAGGACGAGATATGAGGTCGGAATATGAGGTCGGGATATGAGGATTAGATATGAGGTCTGGATATGAGGACAAGATATAAGTTTGGGATAGGAGGATTAGAAATGAGGTCGGGATATGAGGACGGGATATGTGGATTAGATATGAGGACGAATATGAGGATTAGATATGAGGACAGGATATGAGTTTGGGAGATGAGGATTAGATATGAGGTCGGGATATGAGGACGGGATATGAGGACGGGATATGTGGATGGGATATGAGGACGGGATATAAGGTCGGGATATGAGGACGGGATATGAGGATGGGATACGAGGTCGGGATATGAGGACGGGATATGAGTTTGGTATATGTGGATGAGATATGAGGACGAATATGAGGATTAGATATGAGGTCGGGAGATGAGATGGGGATTTTGGGTCGGAATATGAGGATGGGATATGGGGACAGGATATGAGGACAAAAGCTTTCCTCCCCCACAAGGATTGGGTAGGAAAAACCAGGAAGCACCGGGTACTAGTAATAATAATAATAATAATAATAATAAATAGCATAATAAAAAAAAATTCCCTTCACACGCCATAAGAAAATGTTTCATCATATAATGGGTTAAATCAAGTAGGATGAAGAATTGAAATATTTTTGAAACGTTCAGCAGGGGAAAAAAATTTAAAAATCAAAAAATAATTCAAACTTAGTCATAAGCTTGTAGATAAAAATAACATAATAATAATAAAAGAATATCATTAGGATTATACCTTTCCTGCAGAATTTCCTTCATCACCAGATACTGGACATGAATTTGTTGTCATCCTGACATGGTGCGGCAGGGACACGCTGGGGTCAGGCTTTGAGGCCTACATAACAGGCTGCAGGTCACCGTGCCCTGTCCGTAATGTGAAGACCAAGTCATTACATATCTGGGTAATGTGTTGTGAATGTTGGAGCGATCTCCAGGAGGGCCGCCGACCCTCTTGAATTCGTCTGTACTTTGCTTATAGCCTTCGGGAGCAGCTGGAAATGAAACACCGCATCACTGATGGAGTAATTAACCTGGATTCTGAGAATTTGTACCGGGCAGAGGAAATCACCCAGCCCTGCCGAGATACGACATTATCCACCTGATCCTTATACACCCCCCCCCCCCCCATTAAAGGAGTACTCCACTGCCCAAGCGTTTGGAAAAATATTTTTCCCTACGCGGGGTGCAGGGGTCGTGACGTCATGGCCACGCCCCTCGTGATGTCACCTCACGCCCCATCAATGCAAGTCTATGGGAGGGGGTGTGGCATCTGCCACACCCCCTCCCATAGACTTGCATTGAGGGGGCGTGGCGTGACATCACAAGGGACGTGGCCATGACGTCACAACCCCTGCACCCCGCGCAGGGGAAAAAAAAATTCTGAGCGCTGGGGCAGTAGAGTACCAGTGGCTGTTCTGGCTTCGGGTAGACCCCCAGCTCCAGTGCTGGGCCCACTAAGAGACTTCTTGTCCTTAATTATGTTTTGCACTTTGCTAAGAAGTAATATATTTTTCTAATTATTTTTTTGTTGTTGTCTTTATGTATGTTATTTATATGTTGGTGTACCCTTAAAGGGGTACTCCGGTGGAAAACTTATTTTTTTTTTTTTTCCTAATCAACTGGTGCTAGAAAGTTAAACAGATTTGTAAATTACTTCTATTAAAAAATCTTAATCCTTCCAGTACTTATTAGCTGCTGAATACCACATAGGAAATTCTTTTCTTTTTGGAACACAGAGCTCTCTGCTGACATCACTACCACAGTGCTCTCTGCTGACATCTCTGTCCATTTTAAGAACTGTCCAGAGTAGAAGAAAATCCCCATAGCAAACATATGCTGCTCTGGACAGTTCCTAAAATGGACAGAGATTTCAGCAGAGAGCTCCGTGCTCGTGATGTCAGCAGAGAGCACTGTGTTCCAAAAAGAAAAGAATTTCCTCTGTAGTATTCAGCAGCTAATAAGTACTGGAAGGATTAAGATTTTTAATAGAAGTAATTTACAAATCTGTTTAACTTTCTGGCACCAGTTCATTAAAAAATTAAAAATAAAGTTTTCCACCGGAGCACCCCTTTAAGAGAGAAGCTGTGTAAACCCCATGTGACCCTGTCTGCCAATGGGAACCCCTAAATTCTTGCCCATAAAGTGTATTGGGGGAGGAGTTGCCCCAGTTGAGTTCAGCCTAGAGCTGTGAGCTGAGCACCAGTGTGGTAAAGGTGTGTGGAGAAGCTCTAAGGGGAGGCCTAGCTCAAATCTACTTTATCCGATCATTCTGCAAGGATCCCCCGCACAGTGGAAGTTCATGCCCTGGTGGAGGAAGCTACAAGACCTTGAGAGAACCTTAGCTACCTGGATTAATCTCCAAGTCTCATAAGTTAGTATCAATTCATTGAAAGCACCACAAGTCCCAGCAAGGCAACAGGGCTCCCAAGGGGTTACGCTGCACTCACTCACTCTGCACCAGACTGCCTGTGTATTACCATCTGCACCAGACTGCCTGTGTATTACCATCTGCACCAGACTGCCTGTGTATTACCATCTGCACCAGACTGCCTGTATATTACCATCTGCACCAGACTGCCTGTGTATTACCATCTGCACCAGACTGCCTGTATATTACCATCTGCACCAGACTGCCTGTATATTACCATCTGCACCAGACTGCCTGTGTATTACCATCTGCACCAGACTGCCTGTGTATTACCATCTGCACCAGACTGCCTGTATATTACCATCTGCACCAGACTGCCTGTATATTACCATCTGCACCAGACTGCCTGTGTATTACCATCTGCACCAGACTGCCTGTGTATTACCATCTGCACCAGACTGCCTGTGTATTACCATCTGCACCAGACTGCCTGTGTATTACCATCTGCACCAGACTGCCTGTATATTACCATCTGCACCAGACTGCCTGTATATTACCATCTGCACCAGACTGCCTGTATATTACCATCTGCACCAGACTGCCTGTATATTACCATCTGCACCAGACTGCCTGTATATTACCATCTGCACCAGACTGCCTGTATATTACCATCTGCACCAGACTGCCTGTATATTACCATCTGCACCAGACTGCCTGTGTATTACCATCTGCACCAGACTGCCTGTGTATTACCATCTGCACCAGACTGCCTGTATATTACCATCTGCACCAGACTGCCTGTATATTACCATCTGCACCAGACTGCCTGTGTATTACCATCTGCACCAGACTGCCTGTATATTACCATCTGCACCAGACTGCCTGTATATTACCATCTGCACCAGACTGCCTGTATATTACCATCTGCACCAGACTGCCTGTGTATTACCATCTGCACCCTGCTTAGTAAAGACAGTTATCCGTAACCTGACCACGGGTGTGTTCCTTTACTCTCCATGTCTGGCCCAGGAGAAGCTACACTGAGCATGCACGCGGCGACTCGCACATCGCAGTGTGTCTGCGCCACAAACAGGCACAGCTGGCGGCACACTGTAGGGTCTGTCATATTCAGATCCGCAGCGTAAAGTACGCTGCGGATGCTTCCGTGTGACCCTAACCTTAGGGTGAATTTACACGGGGACGCGCCCGCATGCGAACCCCAATACGTCACTCACCTCCCTCATCTTCAACCTTGGAGCCCCAGTGCGCGTGCCCCCGCCTCCTAGGGCTCTTTCACTTAAAGGGCCAGTGCTCAATTAATCAAGTTTCTACACCTGTCCCCTCTCCATATATATCAGCTCCTCCCTTGTTTCCCTGCCGGATCTTTGGTTGCCTAGTGCCATAGTGAAAGTCCTGTGTTACTGTTACCGTGTACCTGTTCCTTGTTACCTTACCTACCCTGCACCTGTGTTACCTGCCCTGACCTTCTGCCATCTTCCCACATCCTGCCAGTCTCCTTCTGTGCCACACAACCTCCCAGCTACCTGTGTGGACGGATCGTGCCAGGGGTAGTGACCTGGGTGCCGCCTGCCACAGCAAGACCATCCCGCTTTGCTTCGTGCTCTGGTGAAAACCAGCAGCACCTTAGACTCCGTTCCCTGGCACGGCTCACATCATCATCCACACAGGCCCAGAGGATCCACCACCTGCCGTGACCCTTACACCAGTCACATGTACCTAATAGTAATAAAATGGGTACTATTATGTCAGGATTGTCTTAAAAAAATAGTCATAAAAAAACATATATTTACTGCATAATTTTGTGTACAGATAGAGAGTTAGTATCAGTACAAATGCATAGAAGTATATTTAAAGTAATGTATATATAAGTGTGTATATGTCACGATGCCGGCTGGCAGGAGGTGGATCCTCTGTGCCAGAGAGGGATTGGCGTGGACCGTGCTAGTGGATCGGTTCTAAGTCACTACTGGTATTCACCAGAGCCCGCCGCAAAGCGGGATGGTCTTGCTGCGGCGGTAGTGACCAGGTCGTATCCACTAGCAACGGCTCAACCTCTCTGACTGCTGAAGATAGGCGCGGTACAAGGGAGTAGACAGAAGCAAGGTCGGACGTAGCAGAAGGTCGGGGCAGGCTGCAAGGATCGTAGTCAGGGGCAACGGCAGGAGGTCTGGAACACAGGCTAGGAACACACAAGGGAACGCTTTCACTAGGCACAAGGGCAACAAGATCCGGCGAGGGAGTGCAGGGGAAGTGAGGTATATATATGGAGTGCACAGGTGAACACACTAATTAGAACCACTGCGCCAATCAGCGGCGCAGTGGCCCTTTAAATCGCAGAGACCCGGCGCGCGCGCGCCCTAGGGAGCGGGGCCGCGCGCGCCGGGACAGGACCGACGGAGAGCGAGTCAGGTACGGGAGCCGGGGTGCGCATCGCGAGCGGGCGCCACCCGCATCGCGAATCGCATCCCGGCTGGAGGCAGTATCGCAGCGCACCCGGTCAGTGGATCTGACCGGGGCGCTGCAGTAACGAGAGTGTAGCGAGCGCTCCGGGGAGGAGCGGGGACCCGGAGCGCTCGGCGTAACAGTACCCCCCCCCTTGGGTCTCCCCCTCTTCTTTGAGCCTGAGAACCTGAGGACCAGACTTTTATCTAGGATATTGTCCTCAGGTTCCCAGGATCTCTCTTCAGGACCACAGCCCTCCCAGTCAACCAGAAAAAAGGTTTTCCCTCTGACCTTTTTGGAGGCCAGTATCTCCTTTACAGGAAAGACGTCCGAAGAACCGGAGACAGGAGTGGGAGAAATAAGTTTAGGAGAGAAACGGTTGATGATGAGTGGTTTAAGAAGAGAGACATGAAAGGCATTAGGAATACGAAGAGAAGGAGGAAGAAGAAGTTTGTAAGAGACAGGATTAATCTGGCACAAAACTTTGAAAGGACCAAGATAGCGTGGTCCCAATTTGTAGCTGGGAACACGGAAGCGGACATATTTAGCGGAGAGCCATACCTTGTCTCCGGGAGAAAAAATGGGGGGAGCTCTTCTTTTCTTATCAGCAAACTTCTTCATGCGTGATGAAGCCTGTAAGAGAGAATTTTGGGTCTCTTTCCATATGGTGGAAAGATCACGAGTTATTTCATCCACAGCGGACAAGCCAGAGGGCAAGGGAGTAGGGAGGGGGAGAAGAGGGTGACGGCCGTACACCACGAAAAATGGGGATTTGGAAGAAGATTCAGAGACTCTGAAGTTATACGAGAATTCGGCCCATGGTAGAAGATCTGCCCAGTCATCCTGGCGGGAGGAAACAAAATGCCGTAAATAATCACCCAGGACCTGGTTAATTCTTTCTACTTGCCCATTGGATTGAGGATGATAAGCAGAAGAAAAGTTTAATTTAATCTTGAGTTGTTTACAGAGAGCCCTCCAGAATTTTGACACGAATTGGACGCCTCTATCCGAGACGATCTGCGTGGGCAACCCGTGAAGACGAAAAATGTGTACAAAAAATTGTTTTGCCAACTGAGGCGCTGAAGGAAGACCAGGAAGAGGAATAAAATGTGCCATCTTGGAAAATCGATCAACGACCACCCAAACAACAGTGTTGCCACGGGATGGGGGTAAGTCAGTAATAAAGTCCATACCAATCAGAGACCAAGGCTGTTCGGGGACAGGCAGAGGGTGAAGGAGACCAGCAGGCTTCTGGCGAGGAGTCTTGTCCCGGGCACAGACAGTGCAGGCCCGCACAAAATCAACAACATCCGTCTCCAGAGTCGGCCACCAATAGAAACGAGAGATGAGTTGCACGGATTTCTTGATGCCCGCATGGCCTGCGAGATGGGAGGAGTGACCCCATTTGAGGATTCCGAGGCGTTGGCGTGGAGAGACGAAGGTCTTCCCTGGAGGAGTTTGCCTGATGGAGGCTGGAGAAGTGGAGATCAGGCAGTCAGGAGGAATGATGTGTTGCGGAGAGAGCTCTACTTCTGAGGCATCCGAGGAACGAGAGAGAGCATCGGCCCTGATGTTCTTATCGGCAGGGCGAAAGTGAATTTCAAAATTAAACCGGGCAAAGAACAGAGACCACCTGGCCTGGCGAGGATTCAGCCGTTGGGCAGACTGGAGATAGGAGAGATTCTTGTGATCGGTGTAAATAATAGCTGGAAATTTAGATCCCTCCAGCAGATGCCTCCATTCCTCAAGTGCTAATTTAATGGCTAGTAGCTCTCGATCCCCGATGGAGTAGTTCCTCTCCGCCGGAGAGAAGGTACTAGAAAAAAAACCACAGGTAACAGCATGCCCGGAAGAATTTTTTTGTAGAAGAACCGCTCCAGCTCCTACTGAGGAGGCATCAACCTCCAATAGGAAGGGTTTAGATGGGTCCGGTCTGGAGAGCACGGGAGCAGAAGAAAAGGCAGACTTGAGCCGTTTAAAGGCGTCTTCCGCTTGAGGAGGCCAGGACTTAGGATTGGCATTCTTCTTGGTTAAAGCCACGATAGGAGCCACAATGGTGGAAAAATGTGGAATAAATTGTCTGTAATAATTGGCGAACCCAAAAAAACGTTGGATAGCACGGTGTCCGGAGGGGCGTGGCCAATCTAAGACGGCAGAGAGTTTGTCTGGATCCATTTGTAGTCCCTGGCCAGAGACCAAGTATCCTAGGAAAGGAAGAGATTGACATTCAAACAGACATTTCTCCATTTTGGCATAAAGTAGATTGTCACGAAGTCTCTGAAGAACCATGCGGACATGCTGGCGGTGTTCTTCTAGGTTGGCAGAAAAAATCAGAATATCGTCCAGATACACAACAACACAGGAATATAAGAGATCACGAAAAATTTCATTAACAAAGTCTTGGAAGACGGCAGGGGCGTTGCACAGGCCAAAGGGCATGACCAGATACTCAAAGTGTCCATCTCTAGTGTTAAATGCCGTTTTCCATTCATCCCCCCCCCTGATGCGGATGAGATTATAAGCACCTCTCAAGTCCAGTTTGGTAAAGATGTGGGCACCTTGGAGGCGATCAAAGAGTTCAGAGATAAGAGGTAGAGGGTAGCGGTTCTTTACCGTGATTTTATTAAGACCGCGGTAGTCAATGCAAGGACGTAGGGAGCCATCTTTTTTGGACACAAAGAAAAATCCAGCTCCGGCAGGAGAGGAGGATTTGCGGATAAACCCCTTTTTTAAATTTTCCTGGATGTACTCAGACATAGCAAGAGTCTCTGGGGCGGACAGAGGATAAATTCTGCCCCGGGGTGGAGTAGTGCCCGGGAGGAGGTCAATAGGACAGTCATAAAGCCTGTGAGGAGGTAGAGTCTCAGCTTGTTTTTTGCAAAACACATCAGCAAAGTCCATATAGGCCTTAGGGAGACCGGTTACAGGGGGAACCACAGGGTCACGGCAGGGAGTACTGGGAACCGGTTTAAGGCAGTCCTTGAAACAAGAGATACCCCAGCTCTTGATCTCCCCCGTGGACCAATCCAGGGTTGGGGAATGGCGTTGGAGCCACGGTAGTCCAAGGAGAATTTCGGAAGTGCAATGGGGGAGGACCAAGAACTCAATTTTTTCTTGATGAGGTCCGATGCACATTAGAAGGGGCTCCGTGCGGTAACGTATGGTACAGTCCAATCTTTCATTGTTAACACAATTGATGTAGAGGGGCCTGGCGAGACTGGTTACCGGGATGTTGAACCTGTTGATGAGAGAGGCCAAAATAAAGTTTCCTGCAGATCCGGAATCCAAGAAGGCCATAGTAGAGAAGGAGAAGGTAGATGCAGATATCCGCACAGGCACAGTAAGACGTGGAGAAGCAGAGTTGACATCAAGGACTGTCTCACTTTTGTGCGGAGTCTGCGTGCGTCTTTCCAGGCGGGGAGGACGGATAGGACAATCCTTCAGGAAGTGTTCGGTACCGGCACAGTACAGGCAGAGATTCTCCATGCGGCGTCGTGTCCTCTCTTGAGGTGTCAGGCGAGACCGGTCAACTTGCATAGCCTCCACGGCGGGAGGCACAGGAACGGATTGCAGAGGACCAGAGGAGAGAGGAGCCGGGGAGAAAAAACGCCTCGTGCGAACAAAGTCCATATCCTGGCGGAGCTCCTGACGCCTTTCGGAAAAACGCATGTCAATGCGAGTGGCTAGATGAATGAGATCATGCAGGTTAGCAGGAATTTCTCGTGCGGCCAGAACATCTTTAATGTTGCTGGATAGGCCTTTTTTAAAGGTCGCGCAGAGGGCCTCATTATTCCAGGATAGTTCAGAAGCAAGAGTACGGAATTGTATGGCGTACTCGCCAACGGAAGAATTACCCTGGACCAGGTTCAGCAGGGCAGTCTCAGCAGAGGAGGCTCGGGCAGGTTCCTCAAAGACACTTCGAATTTCCGAGAAGAAGGAGTGTACAGAGGCAGTGACGGGGTCATTGGGGTCCCAGAGCGGTGTGGCCCATGACAGAGCTTTTCCAGACAGAAGGCTGACTACGAAAGCCACCTTAGACCTTTCAGTAGGAAACTGGTCCGACATCATCTCCAAGTGCAGGGAACATTGTGAAAGAAAGCCACGGCAAAACTTAGAGTCCCCATCAAATTTATCCGGCAAGGATAGTCGTAGGCCTGAAGCGGCCACTCGCTGCGGAGGAGGTGCAGGAGCTGGCGGAGGAGATGATTGCTGAAGCTGTGGTAGTAGCTGCTGTAGCATCACGGTCAGTTGAGACAGCTGGTGGCCTTGTTGCGCTATCAGTTGTGACTGCTGGGCGACCACCGTGGTGAGGTCAGCGACATCTGGCAGAGGTACTTCAGCGGGATCCATGGCCGGATCTACTGTCACGATGCCGGCTGGCAGGAGGTGGATCCTCTGTGCCAGAGAGGGATTGGCGTGGACCGTGCTAGTGGATCGGTTCTAAGTCACTACTGGTATTCACCAGAGCCCGCCGCAAAGCGGGATGGTCTTGCTGCGGCGGTAGTGACCAGGTCGTATCCACTAGCAACGGCTCAACCTCTCTGACTGCTGAAGATAGGCGCGGTACAAGGGAGTAGACAGAAGCAAGGTCGGACGTAGCAGAAGGTCGGGGCAGGCAGCAAGGATCGTAGTCAGGGGCAACGGCAGGAGGTCTGGAACACAGGCTAGGAACACACAAGGGAACGCTTTCACTAGGCACAAGGGCAACAAGATCCGGCGAGGGAGTGCAGGGGAAGTGAGGTATATATATGGAGTGCACAGGTGAACACACTAATTAGAACCACTGCGCCAATCAGCGGCGCAGTGGCCCTTTAAATCACAGAGACCCGGCGCGCGCGCGCCCTAGGGAGCGGGGCCGCGCGCGCCGGGACAGGACCGACGGAGAGCGAGTCAGGTACGGGAGCCGGGGTGCGCATCGCGAGCGGGCGCCACCCGCATCGCGAATCGCATCCCGGCTGGAGGCAGTATCGCAGCGCACCCGGTCAGTGGATCTGACCGGGGCGCTGCAGTAACGAGAGTGTAGCGAGCGCTCCGGGGAGGAGCGGGGACCCGGAGCGCTCGGCGTAACAGTATATATATATACGTATTTCGGGGAGCCACCCTCACCATTGAAAAAGGGGACGTGGCTCCCCAAAACGCGTCTGGTCATAGACTGTTTTGCTGCACAGAGATTGGGACTTAACAGGGACTCTCCGCTACCCCAGCAGAGCCTGACACTCGGCTACCCCAGCAGAGTCCGAGACTTGCATTACTAACTAGCCGCAGCCAGCACCGGCATTCAGCCTTGGACCTCTGACCTTCTTGCTTATCCTCCCCGTGCCGCCGGGGTATAGAAGGCAGAGCCCGGAGGACTTCCAACGCAGATATGCGCAGAACACCGAGCACTTGAAGAGCCGGTAAGAGGCACATAGTGCCTATCCTTTATCACCTTCTTTAACTTGTCCCCGTGCCGTCGGGGTATAGAAGGAGTAACTTCGTGATACTGTGTGAAACTTGGTGAAGCTTCAGCGCTACCACACACATCTGCCTATTCTACAGACAGCCCTGCGCAGACAGGGAGAGTGGGCTCAGCAATGGGAGTCTCCATCGCTGTCGAGCGCTGCCACTACGGCCAACACTGTGGATTTAATCTTTCAGCGCTATTTGCGCTAAATACCCTCACTGAGACTACAATTCACACCAATCATCACCTGTAACAAATAGGACATTTGCAATTTCCAGACTGTCCCACTGTGCTTAATATAGCACAGACCCTGTGTCCCAGCCACCTCATTAGTGAAATTTTAGCTAGCAATTGTGTTTTTATGTATTTTACATTTTATATATAATTTGTATTATATTGTGTGTTGTCCAGAGCAAGGGCCCTGCCAAGGACATCCCCATTAAGTCATCAAGAGTATCATTGTTATTTTAAAGGGTACCTCTCATCAAAAAAACTTTTGATATATTATAGATTAATGTATGCAGAATAACTTTACAATTGCATGTTATTAAAAAAATATGCTTCTTTCTATTTAATTTTCCACTTTGAAAAAATGACCACTAGGGGTCTCCCTACCAGTCCTGGCAGCAAGCATTTCGGACTCATGCTGGAGTCCTAAACACTACGAGCTGCCAGTCTGCTTTGTTCACAAAAGGAGAACACTCAGAGCTGCCAGCCTGCTTTGTTCACAGCCTGTTTGGCTGTGAACAAAGCAGGCTGGCAGCTCTGAGTGTTTAGGACTCCAGCATGAGTCAGAAATGCTTGCTGACAGGACTGATCGGGAAAAATACAATAGAAAGAAGCATATTTTTCATTAACATGCTATTGGAAAGTTAATCAACATTCATTAATCTAAAATATATCAAAAGTTTATTTGATGAGAGGTACCCTTTAAATAAATGTCCAATATTTGACACAAACCTCTTTCTCTCTCCTATTATTTCAATTCTTCTGATTTATATAACCTTTTCCCCCCTAGCCTAGTAGGACTGCTCCGTTTATATTTAATAATCTATTGTTATGGGGAGAAGTAGCAAAACATGCGATGGGCCCCGTTAGCACAGGCATCTGGGTAGAAAGCCTCAGGCAGCCCGGTCCGCCCCAGTGCAGTTACAAGGACAAAAATACCTCATATAAACTAATTCTTGTTTTTCTTGGTTGGATCCCGGTTCAAGACCCCATCTACACATGAGTATGTCAGGACATTTGTCAACAATGCCACATGAACTATTTTCCCATTTTCAGCCCAGTGCAGGACATTGGAACAATGCCCCAGGAACTGCGTTTCCTTTTTCATAGGCCAGTGGCCTTTCCCTTCATCTGTCCACAAGGATGTACACCGAGGATGGATTTTTCATAGAGGGGGAGTTTGTGGTGGCAATCTGTACCCCTGTCAGTCCTATCAGGAGGACTCAGTCCATGTCCCCTGGCCCCACACTCCTCAGGACTCTTCTACTGTAGATTGTATGGTTAGATTATATCAGTGGGGAGCAGGAATGCTGATCGGACATAAAAAATAAAAAATAAAGCACTTTTATAAAGAAAGTTCACCACAAAGTCAACGCAAGCTAAAATGTTTTCTTTGCATAAAAGTGGAGAAGTACTCCAGATCAGTACTCACTATTCTGTTTGTGAGGTCATTGTGTACATTCACTACTTTACTTATCCTGTACTGATCCTGATTTATATCCTGTGTTATGCTCCAGAGCTGTACTCACTATTCTACTGGTAAGGTCACTGTATACATACATTACATTACTTATCCTGTACTGATCCTGAGTTATATCCTGTATTATACTCCAGAGCTGTACTCACTACTCTGCTGGTGAGATCACTGTGTACATAAATTACATTACTTATCCTGTACTGATCCTGAGTTATATCCTGTATTATACTCCAGAGCTGTACTCACTATTCTACTGGTGAGGTCACTGTATACATACATTACATTACTTATCCTATACTGATCCTGAGTTATATCCTGTATTATACCCCAGAGCTGTACTCACTATTCTACTGGTGAGGTCACTGTGTACATACATTACATTACTTATCCTGTACTGATCCTGAGTTATATCCTGTATTATACTCCAGAGCTGTACTCACTATTCCGCTGGTGTGGTCACTGTGTACATACATTACATTACTTATCCTGTACTGATCCTGAGTTATATCCTGTATTATACTCCAGAGCTGTACTCACTATTCTGCTGGTGAGGTCACTGTGTACATACATTACATTACTTATCCTGTACTGATCCTGAGTTATATCCTGTATTATACTCCAGAGCTGTACTCACTATTCTGCTGGTGAGGTCACTGTGTACATACATTACATTACTTATCCTGTACTGATCCTGAGTTATATCCTGTATTATACCGCAGGGCTGTACTCACTATTCTGCTGGTGAGGTCATTGTGTACATATATTAAATTACTTATCCTGTACTGATCCTGATTTATATCCTGTCTTATGCTCCAGAGCTGTACTCACTATTCCGCTGGTGTGGTCACTGTGTACATACATTACATTACTTATCCTGTACTGATCCTGAGTTATATCCTGTATTATACTCCAGAGCTGTACTCACTATTCTGCTGGTGAGGTCATTGTGTACATACATTACATTACTTATCCTGTACTGATCCTGAGTTATATCCTGTATTATACTCCAGAGCTGTACTCACTATTCTGCTGGATGAAGGCTTTTACACTTTAATTTTTGACTCTGTTTTGTCGCTATTTACGTTATATGTGACTTTTTGCGACCAACAGTTGTGCCAAATGGTTCAGAACATTATCACTGATTTGACGGTGTTAGTTATGATTTCAGTGGAAATCATGCCTTGGTTTAGAATTTGTTAATTGCAACTGTTCGTTTGGGTGCAAATTTGGGCGCAATCATGTTTGTTAAAGGGGTATTCCAGTGGAATTTTTTTTTAAATCAACTGGTGCCAGAAAGTTAAACAGATTAAAAAAATCTTAATCCTTCCAGTACTTATTAGCTGCTGAATACTACAGAGAAAATTATTTTCTTTTTGGAACACAGTGCTCTCTGCTGAAATCACGAGCACAGTGCTCTCTGCTGACATCTCTGTCCATTTTAGGAACTGTCCAGAGCAGCATATATTTGCTATGGGGATTTTCTCCTGCTCTGGACAGTTCTTAAAATGGACAGAGATGTCAGCAGAGAGCACTGTGCTTGTGATGTCAGCAGAGAGCTCTGTGTTCCAAAAAGAAAATAATTTCCTCTTGTCATGTCTGTTTTGGTCTGTGTTCACACACAGCTATTGGATTTGGTTGTGTTTTATGTTCCCTGGTCAGGGATTAGTTAAAGCCTTTTGCTTTCTATCCAATAGCTCTTAGGATGTGTCTAGATAAGATCAGCTCAGTCTAGCTTCTGGGCTGGTGATTGACATCTTGACTTCCTGACATCCTTTCATGCCTGACATGCTGCTATGGAGCTCTTGGTGAAACACTCGTTTGTGATTAATTTCTACTATCTCTGTCTTAGCATGCACCTTTCATTTATCTTTGATATGTTCTGGGCTTTTAGCCATTGTTACATAGCATGCTCATAGTAGATTTTAATCCGTTTTGGTATAGTAGGTTTTAGGATTTGTATGTCCTTTCTGCTATGTATCTGTTCACACTATGTTTTCTCTTGTATCCGTTTTCTGTGTTTTTATAACTAGATATCGCTGTTACTAGTCCATGGGGACTTCGAGAAATAGATATCTCTGTTCTCCATCCTGGACTCTGTGAGATTGAGTATTAGTGTCAAGACATTCCTGTGTCTACTGGAGGTTCTGAGGGATTGTGATTATTCCTGTTTAGCAATATATCCCGTTTGCCTTTGTGTGGGGGACTCAGTGGGTATTGTTATTCCTTTGTCTACCGGAGGTTTTCTAGGGGATTAAGTTTATTCCTGTTTGTTCCTGGAGTCTGTTCATACTCATCCGTTTTCCTGTCTTGTGTTCAGTGTGAACAGTGTTCTATGTTTGTATTCCTGTTTGGTATCCTGGAGTCTATTTAGACTCATCTAGTTCCAATAACTATGTTCTGTATACTATACTCCTATCTGTTCCTGGAGTCTGCTCAGACTCCTTTGTTTCCTGTTTTGGGTTCTGTGGGAACTGTGTTCTCTAATTATATCCTGTTGTATCCGTTTTCCTTAGTTGTTACTAGGCATCCCTGTTACCTTTCCATGGGGGCTCTGGGGAATTGATAATTTATACAATATATCTCCATGCTCCATCCTGGACTCTGGGAGATTGAGTTTTAGTGTCGACAATCCTGTGCCTACTGGAGGTTTTCTGGGGGATTATATATTCCGGTTTGTTTCTGGAGTCTATGTTGACTCATCCGTTTCCTTGTCTGGTGTTTTGAACTCTATTTGTTTATTAGTTCATGATTTCAGATCTTTGGCGTTTTTGTGCATGCGCTTTGAACTTCTAGGGGCGATCCTGACCGGCCAATCGCAGGGGATAGGAGGAGGTGGCACCCCTGCCACCTCGCTCCTATCCTTTAGGATGATCAGGGCTGTCTCTGACAGCTCCGATCATCCCTATTTTACGGGCGATCAGGTCACCAGAGACCCGTTCAGCCCGGAATCGCCGCAAATCGCCAATCTGAATCGATCGTCGATTTGCGGCATGGGGGGACCGAACGATTTCAGCAGGAATCCTGGTCCCCGCCCCTATGTATAAATATAATATATACTGTACAGGATAAGTAATATAATGTGTGTACACAGTGACCTCACCAGCAGAATAGTGAGTACAGCTCTGGGGTATAATACAGGATATAACTCAGAATCAGTACAGGATAAGTAATGTAATGTATGTACACAGTGATCTCACCAGCAGAATAGTGAATACAGCTCTGGAGTATAATACAGGATATAACTCAGGATCAGTACAGTATAAGTAATGTAATGTATGTACACAGTGATCTCACCAGCAGAATAGTGAGTACAGCTCTGGAGTATAATACAGGATATAGCTCAGGGTTAGTACAGGATAAGTAATGTAATGTATGTACACAGTGACCTCACCAGCAGAATAGTGAGTACAGCTCTGGAGTATAATACAGGATATAACTCAGGATCAGTACAGTATAAGTAATGTAATGTTTGTACACAGTGACCCCACCAGCAGAATAGTGAGTGCAGCTCTGGGGTATAATACAGGATATAACTCAGGATCAGTACAGGATAAGTAATGTAATGTATGTACACAGTGACCTCACCAGCAGAATAGTGAGTACAGCTCTGGAGTATAATACAGGATATAACTCAGGATCAGTACAGGATAAGTAATGTAATGTATGTACACAGTGACCTCACCAGCAGAATAGTGAGTACAGCTCTGGAGTATAATACAGGATATAACTCAGGATCAGTACAGTATAAGTAATGTAATGTTTGTACACAGTGACCCCACCAGCAGAATAGTGAGTGCAGCTCTGGGGTAATGATTTACCTTCAAAGATTCAATATATATATATATATATATATATATATATATATATATATATATATATAAACTGTAAGATGGTGGACATGAGATTATAATGCAGCACAAAAGGACACAGACCTTTAGCAAGACATCTGCTCTATTTATGTCATTTCTCCTTTAACTCATTACGTTAATTGCAGCGGCACATTTTCCATTTTTGTCACAGATCTCCTTCTATCTATTGATCTGCCGTTTGCTTCGCAGATAGGAAAATGAGATAATGCATTTTCCGCGCTTCAAAGCTTCATTTTATTAACGTGATGTAAGAGAATTATAATCAGCTCATCTGTCAGCGCGCCGGGCGCTCGGCTATTACCGCTAATGAGACCTAATACCGTTAATTGGCCTCCTCTCCAGACCGGCTCCTGCGCGGAGACCGGGGGCAGAAACGTAACAAAGGTTATAGGATGACATATTCTGTATCCAGCATCTCCTCTCTCCATGGAGGCCGTGCCAGGATCCATCTATTACACTAGAATACTCATCCTATCTTGTAGTTTGTTATGGTTACAGATAGGGGGCTCCACTGATTACCAATGTCCGGTTAAGGTTAACCAGTCGTCAAAACATGTTTTGGTCAAATATTCTAATTGCATCTGAGCAAAACTACAATTCCCAGCATGCCCGGACAGCCTTTGGCTGTCCGGGCATGCTAGGAGTTGTAGTTTTGCAACAGCTGGAGGCGCACTGGTTGAGAAACACTGGTCTAGTCAGTGTGAGTCGTGGCCACCATCTTCCTAGTCCTGTCTATAGACAAACACATCTGCCTAGTGAGTCCCACAGAAAGGAGTATTAAAGGGGAACTCCATGGAAAACTTTTTTTTTTTAAATCAACTGGTGCCAGAAAGTTAAACAGATTTGCAAATTACTTCTATTAAAAAATCTTAATCCTTCCAGTACTTTTGAAGGTGCTGTATACTACAGAGGAAATTCTTTTCTTTTTGGATTTCTCTTCTGTCACGACCACAGTGCTCTCTGCTGACCTCTGCTGTCCATTTTAGGAACTGTCCAGAGCAGCATATGTTTGCTATGAGGATTTTCTCCTGCTCTGGACAATTCCTAAAATGGACAGCAGAGGTCAGCAGAGAGCACTTTGGTCGTGACAGAAGAGAAATCTAAAAAGAAAAGCATTTCCTCTGTAGTATACAGCACCTAAAAAGTACTGGAAGGATCAAGATTTTTTAATAGAAGTTGTTTACAAATATGTTTAACTTTCTGGCGCCAGTTGATTTGAAGAAAAAAAAAACTTTTCCACGAGAGTACCCCTTTAAATCAAGGGTAGCATTCAGGAGAAATATATTCAAGGTCTCAATTGCAAAAGTAACCTGGAAGTGACTTGCCTCAGGTCCTGGTCCAGAAACACACCGTTAAAGAGTACCTCTCATGATCTTGTTAAATGTTATAAACCTCCCAGGTCACTGCCCCCATCATGATAAACCACCCCCTGCCTTTATTTTTTTTATTATTTTTTCGTTTTCTACCTTGATATTGCTCTGTATTTTCTGCTCAGTCTCAGTCAGATTCACAGACTGGGAGGGGGCGTTCCCCAGCAGGAGTGATATCACCTGAAGCCATACAGGGGAGAACTTCCTCCCTCACTCTGCTACACACAGCCTAGAGCAGTTCAGTGTGAGATGAGCTATGATTGGCTAAGGCTGCACACACACCCCTCAGCAATTCAGACTGCATTTCTTGATTTTGGACTTCTGTCAGGCCAGCAGGAGTCCAAAATCTGTGCAAGAGATGGGGGAAATGTGCTCTGGACAAGTAGGGAGACACCTAGTGGCAGTTATTTTTAAACACAAATAAAACAGAAAACCATAAGGAGTGCAATAGAAAAAAAAATTCATGAGAGTGTTCATTTAAAGGAGTAATCCACTGGAATTTTTTTTTTTTTTTTAAATCAACTGGTGCCAGAAAGTTAAACAGATTTGTAAATGACTACTATTAAAAAAATCTTAATCCTTCCAGTACTTATCAGCTGCTGTATGCTCTAGAGTAAGTTCTTTTCTTTTTTAATTTCTTTTCTGTCTGACCACAGTGCTCTCTGCTGACACCTCTGTCCATGTCAGGAACTGTCCAGAGCAGGAGAGGTTTGCTATGGAGATTTTCTCCTGCTCTGTACAGTTCCTGACATGGACAGAGGTGTCAGCAGAGAGCACTGTGGTCAGACAGAAAAGAAACTCAAAAATAAAATAAGTTCCTGTGGAGCATCAAGCAGCTGGTAAGTACTGGAAGGATTAAGATTTTTAAATAGAAATAATTTACAAATATGTTTGACTTTCGGACACCAGTTGATTTAAAAAAAAAAAATGTTTTCCACCGGAGTACCCCTTTAACAGGGAATGTAACACCCTTCACATGTAAGGTTCCGTTTTTTTCTCCCCATTTGTAATGGGTTATGAAACGCCCGAGCACTTAGAAGAGTTGTGCATGAGGTCACCGCTCTGACATCACGTTCTGACAAATGGCGGCATTAGTCACACCCAGCTGGGCTCCATAATTCATCCTCCAGTCTTATGGGAACCAGTTCCCATTTCCAGCTTGTAATGTTCCTTCCCAGCTGAGAGAGTGTCCTCAGTCCCCCTCCTCGGCAGCTTACGTGAGGCCATTAGGCGCTGTGTGGTACCTGCTATATATAGGCGGGTGACATCATCACAGCGTCGCCTGCGGCTCCTTCTCCTATCCAGGCTCTTAACATCGCTCCGAGGAAAAAGGTCACAAAACAAGACACTCTGCTATATGTCTGCACTTTCCTCGGTTTCATCCTGTTGAGGTAAGAAAACAACCATTACCTCCCCTGCAGCCTATAAATATAAGGGGTCTACAACCCCACAAATCTGAAATGGAAGCGGCCACATTGCAGTTCGATCTATAGGCACCATGTTAGGCTGCAGGCACACCACGTTTTTGTTATACAGTTCCCGTATACGGTTTAAAGTTAAAAACCGTACGGAACTGAATAGAAACCCATATACATTGACTTAACATTGTAAACCGTATGTCAGACGCATCATCCGGTTTAATCCGTTTTGCGTCTTATACGGTTTTGTCCGGTTTACCGTGGTCTACCACTTTTTTGGTCCAGGTGAAAAACCGTATTAAACCGTATATGTTTTTTAATAACATGGGAGTCAATGGGAGCCGTACAGAACTGTATGTGTATACGCTTCCATCCGGTTTTCACCATACGGTTTTTGACTTTGCACAGTTTTTTTTTCTTGAAATTTCAATCAAACAAGTGAAACTTTATTCATAATGGAGTGAATAATGTTTTTTCTTAAAAAACGGATGCAACCGGACATCATTTTTCAAACCGTATACGGGTTGAAATTTGTACAGACGTTTTGATACAGTTTAGTCCGGTTTTTGAGGAATCAGTTTTTCATCAAAAACCTGATACGGGAACTGTACTGCAAAAATGTGGTGTGAATGCAGCCTTATAGAGAAGGAGGAGCTGAGTGCACTGATATTATATATCCTTCCTAATCTTTGTTGGAGAGGAAAATAAACAAAGGAAGAAGCTTTTGACTTCATAGCCCATCCTCATATATTGTTGTCATATCCCAACCCCATATCCCGACCTCCTATCCTGACCTCCTATCCCGACCTCCTATCCCGTCCTCCTATCTCAACCTCCTATCTCGACCTCCTATCCCGTCCTCCTATCTCATCCTCCTATCCCGACCTCCTATCCCGACCTCCTATCTCAACCTCCTATCTCGACCTCCTATCCCGACCTCCTATCCCGACCTCCTATCTCATCCTCCTATCCCAACCTCCTATCTCGACCTCCTATCCTGACCTCCTATCTCAACCTCCTATCTCAACCTCCTATCTCAACCTCCTATCTTGACCTCCTATCTCGACCTCCTATCCTGACCTCCTATCCCGTCCTCCTATCCCATCCTCCTATCTCGTCCTCCAATCCCGACCTCCTCTCCCGTCCTCCTATCCCGTCCTCCAATCCCGTCCTCCTATCTCGACCTCCTATCTTGACCTCCTATCTCGACCTCCTATCCTGACTTCCTATCCTGACCTCCTATTCCGTCCTTCTATCTCGACCTCCTATCACGACCTCCTATCCTGACCTCCTATAATGACCTCCTATCCCGTCTTCCTATCCCGACCTCCTACCCGACCTCCTATCTCATCCTCCTATCCTGCCCATCTATCCCAGCCTCCTATCCCGACCTCCTATACCGTCCTCCTATCCCGGAGGAGGAGCTGAGCGCACTGATATATATATATATATATATATATATATATATATATATATATATATATATATATATATCCTTCCTAATCCTTGTTAGGGAGGAAAATGAACAAAGGAGGAAGCTTTAGACTTCATAGCCCATCCTCATATATTGTTGTCATATCCCAACCCCATATCCCGTCCTCATATCCTGACCTCCTATCCCGACCTCCTATCCCGACCTCCTATCCCGACCTCGTATCCCGACCTCCTATCTCGACCTCCTATGCCAACCTCCTATCTCGACCTCCTATCCCTTCCTCCTATCTCGACCTCCTATCTCGACCTCTTATCCTGACTTCCTATCCCGACCTCCTATCCAGTCCATCTATCCCAGCCTCCTATCCCGTCCTCCTATCCCGTCCTCCTATCCCGACCTCCTATGCCGACCTCCTATTTCGGCCTCCTATCCCGACCTCCTATGCCGACCTCCTATCTCGGTCCTCCTATCCCATCCTTCTATCCCGACCTCCTATCCTGTCCCCATATCCTGACCTGTAATATGTGTACCAGGTATTGAAATATCTCCAGCCGTACAGAAGTTATGTGGGAACATACATTTCCCATTGATTTGCATGGGACTTTAAACAAAAACCCTGACCCTCACAAATGGGGGTGGTTAAAGGTTAAATTAACTATCCTATATTTTAAGTGGACATATAAGTAACATGTGACCAAGTATTATCGAAATATCTCCAGCCGTTATGCAGTAACTTATATTTCCCATAGACTTGTATTGGACTTTAACCTCTTCAGGACATAGGGCGTATGGATACGCCCTGCATCCCGAGTCCTTAAGGACCGAGGGCGTATCCATACGCCCGTAGGAATTCCGGCCCCCACCGCTAGCCGGTTGGGGACCGGAGCCGGGTGCCTGCTGAAGTCGTTCAGCAGGCATCCCGACATATCGCCCAGGGGGGTCATTATGCCCCCCCATGTCGGCGATCGCCGCAGATCGCTGGACAATTTTGTCCAGCGATCTGCGGCGATTCCGGGTCAATCGGGTCTCCAGTGACCCGGTGACCCGGAATTACTGGCTGTTCGGGGCCGTCTCTGACGGCCCCGAACAGCCAGAGCCTGCAGGGGTGAGGTGGCACTGGTGCCACCTCACGATCGCCCTGATTCGTCGGCCGGATCAGGGCGCCTGCTGCGGGTGTCGCTCCCGCACCCGCTCCGCCCCTCTTCCGGAGGACGTGAGCGGGTGCGGGACGTGCACCCCGGGTGCTGGGGACCCCGATCCCCGGCGTCAATGTTGGGATCGGGGCCCCAGGAGCAGCGGCGGCGGCGAGGGACAGCCTGCGATGGAGCAGCAGCAGAAGGTGAGTTACAGCCTCCTGCTGTTGCTTAGCAACAGCTCCCAGCATGCATAAAGGGCATGCTGGGAGCTGTAGTTATGCAACAGCAGGAGGCAGACCACCACAACTCCCAGCATTCCCTTATGGGCATGCTGGGACTTATGGTTTTGCAACAGCTGGAGGCACATTTTTTCTATGGAAAAGTGTACCTTCAGCTGTTGTATAACTACAACTCCCAGCTTGCGCAAACAGCTTAAGTGCATGCTGGGAGTTGTAGTGGTGCATCTGCTGGTTGCATAACTACAACTCCCAGCATAGCCGTTGGCTGTCGGTGACTGCTGAGAGTTGTAGTTTTGCAACAGCTGAAGGCACACTGGTTGTGAAACTCAGAGTTTTTTTCTACCTAACTCAGTGTTTCACGACCGGTGTGCCTCCAGCTGTTGCAAACTACAACTCTCAGCAGTCACCGTACACCATGCACCATACATGCTGGGAGTTGTAGTTTTGCAACAGCTGGAGGCACACTGGTTGTGAAACACTGAGGTCACAAACTCAGTGATACATAACCAGTGTGCCTACAGTTGTTGCAAAACTACAACTCTCAGCAGTCACCGACAGCCAACGGGAATGCTGGGAGTTGTAGTTTTGCAACAGCTGGATGTCCCCCCCAATGTGAACGTACAGGGTACACTCACATGGGCGGAGGCTTACAGTAAGTATCTGGCTGCAAGTTTGAGCTGCCGCAAACTTTCTGCTGCAGCTCAAACTGCCAGCGAGAAACTACTGTGAACCCCCCGCCCGTGCGACTGTACCCTAAAAACACTACACTACACTACCACAAAAAATTTAATAAAAAGTAAAAAACACTACGTATACACATACCCCTACACAGCCCCCCTCCCCTCCCCAATAAAAATGAAAAACGTCTGGTACGCCACTGTTTCCAGAACGGAGCCTCCAGCTGTTGCAAAACAACTCCCAGTATTGTCGGACAGCCGTTGACTGTCCAGGCATGCTGGGAGTTTTGCAACAGCTGGAGGCACCCTGTTTGGGAATCACTGGCGTAGAATTCCCCTATGTCCACCCCTATGCAAGTCCCTAATTTAGGCCTCAAATGCGCATGGCGCTCTCACTTTGGAGCCCTGTCATATTTCAAGGCAACAGTTTAGGGTCACATATGGGGTATCGCCGTACTCGGGAGAAATTGTGTTACAAATTTTGGGGGGTATTTTCTGCTTTTACCCTTTTTAAAAATGTTAAATTTTTGGGAAAACAAGCATTTTAGGTAAAAAATAATTTTTTTTTTTTACATATGCAAAAGTCGTGAAACACCTGTGGGGTATAAAGGTTCACTTAACCCCTTGTTACGTTCCCCGAGGGGTCTAGTTTCCAAAATGATATGCCATGTGGGTTTTTTTTTGCTGTCCTGTCACCATAGGGGCTTCCTAAATGCGGCATGCCCCCAGAGCAAAATTTGCTTTCAAAAACCCAAATGTGACTCCTTCTCTTCTGAGACCTGTAGTGTGCCAGCAGAGCACTTTTCACCCCCATATGGGGTGTTTTCTGAATCAGGAGAAATTGGGCTTCAAATTTTTAGGGGTATTTTCTGCTATTACCCTTTTTTAAAAATTAAAAATTTTGGGGAAAACAAGCATTTTAGGTAAAAATTTTTTTTTTTTTTTTTACATTTGCAAAAGTCGTGAAACACCTGTGGGTTATTAAGGTTCACTTTATCCCATGTTACATTCCTCAAGGGGTCTAGTTTCCAAAATGGTATGCCATGTGTTTTTTTTTTGCTGTTCTGGCACCATAAGGGCTTCCTAAAGGTGACATGCCCCCCAAAAACCATTTCAGAAAAACGTACTCTCCAAAATCCCCTTGTCGCTCCTTCCCTTCTGTGCCCTCTACTGCGCCCGCCGAACACTTTACATAGACATATGAGGTATGTGCTTACTCGAGAGAAATTGGGCTACAAATACAAGTAAAAATTTTGTCCTTTTACCCCTTGTAAAAATTCAAAAATTGGGTCTACAAGAACATGCGAGTGTAAAAAATGAAGATTGTGAATTTTCTCCTTCACTTTGCTGCTATTCGTGTGAAACACCTAAAGGGTTAAAACGCTGACTGAATGTCATTTTGAATACTTTGGGGGGTGTAGTTTTTATGATGGGGTCATTTATGGGGTATTTCTAATACGAAGACCCTTCAAATCCACTTCAAACCTGAACTGGTCCATGAAAAATACTGAGTTTGAAAATTTTGTGAAAAATCGGAAAATTGCTGCTGACCGTTGAAGCCCTCTGGTGTCTTCCAAAAGTAAAAACTCATCAATTTTATGATGCAAACATAAAGTAGACATATTGTATATGTGAACCAAAAAAAATGTATTCGTAATATCCATTTTCCTTACAAGCAGAAAGCTTCAAAGTTAGAAAAATGCAAAATTTTCAAGTTTTTCATAAAATTTTGTGATTTTTCACCAAGAAAGGATGCAAGTATCGACAAAAATTTACCACTATGTTAAAGTAGAATATGTCAGGAAAAAAAAATCTCGGAATCAGAATGATAACTAAAAGCATCCCAGAGTTATTAATGTTTAAAGTGACAGTGGTCAGATGTGCAAAAAACGCTCCGGTCCTTAAGGCCAAAATGGGCTCCGTCCTGAAGGGGTTAAACAAAAACAGTGACCCTGGCAAATGGGGGTGAGTAAGGGTTAAATCACCTATCCTATGTTTGTTGTTGACATATAAGTAACATGTGACCAAGTTTCATGTTAATATCTTTAGCCGTTTGGACGTGATGCTGGAACATACACACACACATACACATATACATACATAAACACACATACACATACATACACACACATACATACACACCCATACACACACACACATATACACACATACATATACACACATACATACATACATACATACATACACACATATACATACATACATACACACCCATACACACACACCCATACACACACACACACATACATACACACACACCCATACACACATACACATACATACACACACATACATACACACACACCCATACACACACACCCATACACACACACACATACACACATATACACACATACATATACACACATACATACATACATACATACATACACACATATACATACATACATATACACACATACACATACATACATACACATACATACATACATACATACATACACACATATTCATACATAAACACACACATACACATACATACACACATACACATACATACACACACATACATACACACACACCCATACACACACACCCATACACACATACACACATATACACACATACATATACACACATACATACACACACACCCATACACACACATACATACACACATACACATACATACACACACATACATACATACATACATACACATACATACATACACACACATACATACACACACATACATACACACATATACACACATACATACATACACATACATACATACATACACACATACATACATACACACATACATACATACATACATACATACATACATATATTCATACACACATACATACATACATATATACATACACACATACATACACATACATACATACATACATACACATACATACATACATACACACATACATACATACACACATACATACATACACACATACATACATACACACATACATACATACATACACACACATACATACATACATACATACACACACATACATACATACATACACACACACATATACATACATACATACACACATATACATACTTACATACACACATACATACACACATACATACACATACATACATACATACATACATACACACATACATACATACATACATACACATACATACATACATACACACACATACATACACACACACATACATACACACACATACACACATTGAGTTTTATCTATATATATATATATATATATATATATATATATATATATATATATATAAAATAATTACTAATTTATCCATTAATACTTCTGCCGATTCTAAGCTTAGGAGTCCAGTAGGTGGTTCTAAGGAATCAATCACTGTCAATCACTGAGATTTGGTTTATCCGTCTGCTGCGGGCAAGAAGGGAACAATCATAGACGGAAATGCATTTCCCAGCTACACAACACAACACAGGGGCAACCAATAAAGGAGCATGTCAGCATAAACAAGAACCAAAAGGGCAGCCATTTTGATTTCTGGTATGGGATCCATACTATAGTAAAGGTTATAGGCCCCTGTCATGAATCCTAATGATCTTGGGTAAAAATAGTCTTTCCCTGTGTCAAGGCCTCATGGGAAAAGTAAAAAATTGGATGTCACATGAACAAAAACAGCGACAGATGTTATCATCACGATCGGAGGGCAGTGACTTCCAAGGGATCGGGCTTTACATATTATACATAATCTAGTCTCTAGTACAAAGGCCGGAGCCTGTTTCTGAGGAGGCCTGTTACATCCTTGTCCTCACTCCATGTCACAGCCATTTGTAAGAAAAAATCAGCGCAAAGAAAGATGATGGCATTGTCATGGCAACCTCTCCATTTAATAATGCACATTACAATGAATTAGACTGGTTGCTTCGGGAAACGCCAACGCGTTTCATATCCTTCACTTTTTTACAGATGAGATGACCCTGAATAATCTCATTATTGCAGTGGTCTCCAAACGGCGGCCCTCCTGCTGTTGCAAAACTACAACTCTCAGCATGCCCGGACAGCCGATGGCTGTCCGGGCATGCTGGGAGTTGTAGTTTTGCAACAGCTGGGGTGCCACAGTTTGGAGACCACTGTACTATCAGGTCGAAACACCTTTCTCCCAGTAAACTAATTTAAAGGGGTACTCCGGTGAAAACCTTTTTTCTTTTAAATCAACTGGTGGCAGAAAGTTAAACATATTTGTAAATTATTTCTATTAAAAAATCTTAATCCTTCCAGTACTTATTAGCTGCTGAATGCTACAGAGGAAATTCCTTTCTTTTTGGAACACTGATGACATCACGAGCACAGTGCTCTCTGCTGACATCTCTGTCCATTTTAGCAACCGTGCATAGCAGATGTATGCTAAGGGCAGCATGGTGGCTCAGTGGTTAGCACTGCTACCTTGCAGCGCTGGGGCCTTGGGTTCAAATCCCACTAAGGACAACAATAAATAAAGCGTTATTATTATTATAATAACGTCAGCAGAGAGCACTGTGCTCGTGATGTCATCGGAGAGCATTCCAAAAACAAAAGAATTTCCTCTGTAGTATTCAGCAGCTAATAAGTACAGGAAGAATTAAGATTTTTTAATAGAAGTAATTTACAAATATGTTTAACTTTCTGCCACCAGTTGATTTAAAAGAAAAAAGGTTTTCACCAGAGTACCCCTTTAAGCCCCTGGGATTTTTTTTGTGTATTATTCTACAATTACATGAAGTGTCCACTAGATGGCGGACTGCACAAGCAAATGTACTGAGCAGTAATTAAAGCTGGGGAAGGAGGAGTTTTGGGGACATGTGCTCATAGCCATCTTGGATTTTTTACTTTTAACAGAGCAAGCAGAGAGAGAGGACAAAGAGGGACAGCCTGTGCGGAATCCTGAATTAAAGAGTGCCTGCAGCAGCTGAGAACAAAGGTACAAAATAGGAGTAGTAGTAAATCAGCTCACCGAATCTTCATGCACCACAGGCACTAGTAGTAAGGTCCGGAAGCACGGATGCAGGGCACCGCTCTCCCCTGGTATATGCAGACATGTGGAAAAGGATGGATCCAGCACCCGGTAAAACAAAATCCAGTAAAACTTAACGTTTAATAGTGCCCATTAAAAATGGTATGCCACCATAGCGGCAAGTGACATGTCACTCAGCAAAAACAGGGAGTGAAACTCCGACGCATTTCGAGTCTGAGCTCTTAGTCATGGCACTGGTATCGTGTCACACATCTCCAGGAGTTGGAACTGACGTGCTACCCTCAATGCATGATGAAAACTGCTCAGGTGAGAAGTAATCAAGCCTCTCATAGACTGGATTAACCACTTCCCAGCCGAACATGAAACAGCGAACCCCGAGGTCTTTATGTCCAAAGAAAACGCTTCATGTAACCGGCAGCTAAACTTCTTCATAGTATTATGATGCTCCCGGTTTATGAAACACACGCGGCAAGGCCAGGCATAATATACTTAATATTCCACATACAACAAAATAAGTCTGCAATAAGCCCACTTAAAAACTGCATAGGGGGAAAGATGGCCTAAAGAGACAGTATATAGAATAGAAGCTCAAACACATCAACCACAGTTCATGCGGACAGTTCCGACTCCTGGAGGCGGGAAGACGTATTCACGATGGGCTTGGCATTGTCCAGTATGTATTTAAACCCCCGTGTGACATGGTACCAGTGCCATGACTAAGAGCTTAGGCTCAAAACGCGTCAGAGTTTAGGGGGCTTGGCATTGTCCAGTGTGTATTTAAACCCCTGTGTGACATGGTACCAGTGCCATGACTAAGAGCTTAGGCTCAAAACGCGTCAGGGTTTAGGGGCTTGGCATTGTGCAGTATGTATTTAAACCCCTGTGTGACATGGTACCAGTGCCATGACTAAGAGCTTAGGCTCAAAACGCGTCAGAGTTTAGGGGGCTTGGCATTGTCCAGTGTGTATTTAAACCCCTGTGTGACATGGTACCAGTGCCATGACTAAGAGCTTAGGCTCAAAACGCGTCAGGGTTTAGGGGCTTGGCATTGTCCAGTATGTATTTAAACCCCCGTGTGACATGGTACCAGTGCCATGACTAAGAGCTTAGGCTCAAAACGCGTCAGAGTTTAGGGGGCTTGGCATTGTCCAGTGTGTATTTAAACCTCGGGGCTTGCTGTTTCATGTTCGGCTGGGAAGTGGTTAATCCAGTCTATGAGAGGCTTGATTACTTCTCACCTGAGCAGTTTTCATCATGCATTGAGGGTAGCACGTCAGTTCCGACTCCTGGAGGCGCGTGACACGATACCAGTGCCATGACTAAGAGCTTAGGCTCGAAATGCGTTGGTGTTTCACTCCCTGTTTTTACTAAGTGACATGTCACTTGCCACTATGGTGGCATACCATTTTTAATGTGCACTATTAAACGTTAAAGGGGCACTCCACTGGAAAAAACTTTTTTTTTTTTTTTTTTATCAATTGGTGCCAGAAAGGTAAACAGATTTGTAAATTACTTCTAGTAAAAAATCTTAATCCTTCCAGTACTTATCAGCTTCTGTATACTCCACAGGAAGTTCTTTTCGTTTTGAATTTCCTTTCTGTCTGACCACAGTGCTCTCTGCTGACACCTCTGTCCATTTTGAGAACTGTACAGAGTACAAGCAAATTCCCATAGCAAACCTCTCCTGCCTTCACATTGTGCAAATAAAGAAGTTCCTGTTTCACTGCAGCCGTGGATGCCGGGTCTTTCTTCAATTCCTTGTAAAAAATGTATAGTTGGTCAACCTTGAATACTTGTTAGCACGTGCGCATGTAATGTCTATTGCAGATGTAGCGTGTTGTCAGGTTCTTAGGTTCTAAGTCCAATATTACTGAGACTACTGATGAGGATCTTCATGTTTACTGTTGTGTAATACAGTCATGGCCGTAAATGTTGGCACCCCTGAAATTTTTCAAGAAAATGAAGTATTCCTCACAGAAAAGGATTGCAGTAACACATGTTTTGCTGTACACATGTTTATTCCCTTTGTGTGTATTGGAACTAAACCAAAAAAGGGAGTAAAAAAAGAAAATTGGACATAATGTCACCAAATTCCAAAAATGGTCTGGACAAAATTATTGGCACCCTTAATATTTGGTTGCACACCCTTTGGAAAAAAATAACTGAAATCAGTGTCTTCCTATAACCATCAATAAGCGTCTTACACCTCTCAGCCGGAATGTTGGACCACTCTTCCTTTACAAACTGCTCCCGGTCTCTTATTGGAAGGCGTCTTTTCCCAACAGTACTTATAAGATCTCTCCACAGGTGATCAATGGGATTTAGATCTGGACTCATTGCTGCCACTTCAGAACTCTCCAGCGCTTTGTTGTCATCCATTTCTGGTGCTTTTTGACGTATGTTTGGGGTCATTGTCCTGCTGGAAGACCCAAGATCTCGGACACACACCCAGCTTTCTGACACTGGGCTGTACAGTGTGACCTACAATCCATTGGTAATCCTCAGATTTTATGATGTCTTGTACACATTCAAGGCCTCCAGTGCCAGAGGCAGCAAAACAACCCCAGAACATCATTGAACTCCACCATATTTCACTGTAGGTACTGTGTTCTTTTCTTTGTAGGCCTCATTCCGTTTTCGGTAAACAGTAGAATGATGTGCTTTACCAAAAAGCTCTATCTTGGTCTCATCTGTCCACAAGATGTTTTCCCAGAAGGATTTTGGTTACTCAAGTTCATTTTGGTAAAATGTAGTCTTGCTTTTTTATGTGTCTGTGTCACCAGTGGGGTCCTCCTGGGTCTCCTCCATAGTGGGGTCCTCCTGGGTCTCCTGCCATAGCGTTTCATTTAATTTAAATGTTGTTGGATAGTTCACGCTGACACTGATGCTCCCTGAGCCTGCAGGACTGCTTGAATATCTTTGGAACTTGTTTGGGGCTGCTTATCCACCATCCGGACTATCCTGCGTTGACACCTTTCAATTTTTCTCTTCTGTCCATGCCCAGGGAGATTAGCTACAGTGCCATGGGTTGCAAACTTCTTGATAATGTTGCGCACTGTGGACAAAGGCAAATCTAGGACCATTACATGCTTGAAACAATCTTGTCATTGCAGAATAGTCCTGATGGTGGATAAGCAGCCCCAAACAAGTTCCAAAGATATTCAAGCTGCCCTGCAGGCTCAGGGAGCATCAGTGTCAGTGCGAACTATCCGTCGACATTTAAATGAAATTAAACTCTATGGCAGGAGACCCAGGAGGACCCCACTGTGGAGGAGAACCAAGAGGACCCAACTGCTGACACAGAGACATGAAAAAGCAAGACTACATTTTACCAAAATGAATTTGAGTAACCAAAATCCTTCTGGGAAGATGTCTTGTGGACAGATGAGACCAAGATAGAGCTTTTTGGTAAAGCACATCATTCTACTGTTTACCGAAAACTGAATGAGGCCTACAAAGAAAAGAACCTACAGTGAAATATGGTGGAGGGTCAATTATATTTGGGGTTGTTTTGCTGCCTCTGGCACTGGGGGCCTTGAATGTGTACAAGGTAGGGATCGACCGATTATCGGTTTGGCCAATATTATCGGCCGATATTCACGATTTTGGACGTTATCGGTATCGGCAATTACCTTGCCGATAATCCGATAATGCCCCCCCCCACCGCCGCTGCCCCATTGCCTCCCCCATCCCTGGTTTTATAATGACTTGTTTCCGGGGGTGGACAAATAGCCGATAATTTATACCGGAATATCGGTATAATTTATCGGCTATCGGCCTGAAAGGCCACAGATTATCGGTTTTGGTATCGGCCCTAAAAAAATCGATATTGGTTGATCCCTAGTACAAGGCATCATGAAATCTGAGGATTATCAACAGATTTTGGGTCGCACTGTACAGCCCAGTGTCAGAAAGCTGGGTTTGTGTCCGAGATCTTGGGTCTTCCAGCAGGACAATGACCCCAAACATACGTCAAAAAGCCCCAGAAATGGATGACAACAAAGCACTGGAGAGTTCTGAAGTGGCAGCAATGAGTCCAGATCTAAATCCCATTGATCACCTGTGGAGAGATCTTATAATTGCTGTTTGGAAAAGGCTCCTTCCAATAAGAGAGACCTGGAGCAGTTTGTGGTCCTGTAAAATGGAAGGACATATCCTGGGAAATTTTCCTGATGTGACAGCCAAGCAGAACTAACTCAGGCCGTAGACCAACAAAGAGATTAGTGTATTGCAGAGAGGTCCTTGTTCAGCCTTCTCCTCTCTGGCATAGATTATATTCTGCATCTTGGAGATGAAAATACCTGTGGATCATTTATCTTCACAGCATGGACAGTAACAGGAGCAGGAATTCATTTTAGTCATAATGTAACCTAGGTTGCCTACTTGTGGCCTAAGTTTAGATATGTTTTTGCAATAGCAAACCTAGGAAATATACACACTTTGCTTACTGACTGGAGTACTCAGCAAGTGCAGGGTAAGGAGATGTTGCTCTGGCAAACAAGCAAGTGGTTCTGGCAATAGCCAGGCCTCAAATGGTTTTAACTACTTTGGTCCAGAGAGGTTGGACTAGGGATTTATCCTGCAACCATTAACTAGGAGGATCATGTGACCAAAGCATCATCCTTCTTTGAACAGTAAAGGCAAGAATGTTAACCATTTTACACTTTAAATGTTAACCCTTTTACCTCATTATATGCAATAAATAAGGTGCAATAAAAAAAAAATCTCACTCCCAGCCACACAACAACTTTCTTAGGATGGTAGCTGAACCATTGGTACTGGACCACTACATTAGAATATAGCATTTCATGTATCTCATTGAGGAAGTGAATGACCTTCGCCGTCACCATTGACGCTATATTTCTGTGTTCGGCCGTAAATTTACAATGTTGCACTGGTTGAAGTTGCACTGAGAATCCTTGAACTTGTCGACCCCAAAACAATGACTATGTACTATATGGGGCAAATGTCATGTCTCTGGGACGCTGCTCCCTAACCTTTTGCTTTTCCAGATGTTGCAAAACTACAGCTCCCATCATGCCCTGACAGCAGCAGGTTGCCAGAGCCTAATGGGAATTGTAGTTTTGCGCCAGGTGGAGATCTACAGGCTGGGAAGCGCTGCTCTAGTCTGTCTTCTTGTTTTATGCCTTTTATATCTACAGTCCTGTAATTTTCTCTATGTACACTAGATGTCAGCAGAGTACAGTCCTGTAATTTTCTCTATGTACACTAGATGTCAGCAGAGTACAGGCACACACTTCCCTGACTATAGGGTTCTTTAGTCACGTGAGTGGCGCATCAATTTATTGTGCCAGAAATGACTGGTGGTTCAGGATCAAAGGTTGGGGGTGTTTCCTCCTGAGATCATTGCACCCCCACCCCCTGTGCGGTGCCCCCTGTAGACAGAAGTGATGGTGACACTTTCATGCTGCCCGTCCCCACATCACATCTACCAGACGCATAGAGATTTTCTGTCACTCAGTAAATATGCGATCTGTACTCTATTGACTGACGCTCCACGAATCGATGTCGGTCCATGTTAATGTGATGAGAACACCTGGGATCCCACCCTCCCAAAAAAAAAAAAAAAAATGTGCTTCTTTTAGACAGGCCAAAAAAAATTATGACTACAGCTCGCTAAAAAAAAGGGCTCCCAAAATACTCTATATACTCTAGAACAGTGGTTCTTAACCTTGTTGGAGGTGCTGAACCCCATTAGTTTCACATTCACCGAAACCCTCTTAATTTGACAAATTAAATATGATTTTTTCAAATTCAAAACATAGGGGGTAAATATTTAAGTATATATTTATACATAGGTGCACAACATGCACAAAACCATTAAGAACAAAGAACAAAACCATGAAAACCTGATTTTCACACAAAAACATAATGAATATTTACTGCAGATCAGTGCGACTTCTGCTGTTGTCTTTCAGAGACCAGTTCAGAAATGCGCGGCTTTACCTTGGCAAGTGCCACTCTCATGTCATTTTCACAACAATGGCAGTGTTCCCCCACATTAGGCAGGCAGTGTTCCCCCACATTAGGTAGGCAGTGTTCCCCCACATTAGGTTGGCAGTGTTCCCCCACATTAGGCAGGCAGTGTTCCCCCACATTAGGCAGGCAGTGTTCCCCCCACATTAGGCAGGCAGTGTTCCCCCACATTAGGCAGACAGTGTTCCCCCCACATTAGGCAGACAGTGTTCCCCCCACATTAGGCAGACAGTGTTCCCCCACATTAGGCAGGCAGTGTTCCCCCACATTAGGCAGGCAGTGTTCCCCCACATTAGGTAGGCAGTGTTCCCCCACATTAGGTTGGCAGTGTTCCCCCACATTAGGCAGGCAGTGTTCCCCCACATTAGGCAGGCAGTTTTCCCCCATATTAGGCAGGCAGTGTTTCCCCACATTAGGCAGGCAGTGTTCCCCCCACATTAGGCAGGCAGTGTTCCCCCACATTAGGCAGGCAGTGTTCCCCCCACATTAGGCAGACAGTGTTCCCCCACATTAGGCAGGCAGTGTTCCCCCCACATTAGGCAGACAGTGTTCCCCCACATTAGGCAGGCAGTGTTCCCCCCACATTAGGCAGGCAGTGTTCCCCCACATTAGGTAGGCAGTGTTCCCCCACATTAGGCAGGCACTGTTCCCCCACATTAGGCAGGCAGAGTTCCCCCACATTAGGCAGGCAGTGTTCCCCACATTAGGTAGGCAGTGTTCTCCCGCATTAGACAGACAGTGTTCCCCCACATTAGGCAGGCAGTGTTCCCCCACATTAGGCAGACAGTGTTCCCCCACATTAGGCAGGCAGTGTTCCCCCACATTAGGCAGGCAGTGTTCCCCCACACATTAGGCAGGCAGTGTTCCACCACATTAGGTAGGCAGTGTTCCCCCACATTAGGTTGGCAGTGTTCCCCCACATTAGGCAGGCAGTGTTCCCCCACATTAGGCAGGCAGTGTTCCCCCACATTAGGCAGGCAGTGTTCCCCCACATTAGGTAGGCAGTGTTCCCCCGCATTAGGCAGGCAGTGTTCCCCCGCATTAGGCAGACAGTGTTCCCCCGCATTATGTAGGCTAGTGGTCTTCAACCTGCGGACCTCCAGATGTTGCAAAACTACAACTCCCAGCATGCTGGGAGTTGTAGTTTTGCAACATCTGGAGGTCCATAGGTTGAAGACCACTGATGTAGGCAGTGTTTCCCCACAGTCATACAGTGTATGGCCGGATGCTGTATGCCTGTGTACTGCCCACTTCAGTGACGTGCCGATGGTCACTTACCAAGCTGGCCAGCGCGCGTCTTCCTCCTTCTCGATCCTCCAGTCCTCGGCGCCTTTGTTTCCATGGGCGCACGCACGGGATGTCAGTGACGTCCCAACGTGCACTATGTCCTGGCGGCCCTGCGTTTTTAAACTTAACGCGGGGCCGCAGGGAGTTAATAGTGATGGGAGGAATTGCCCTGTCGCTACAGGACGGGCAAACACCGACTCTGCTCGGGACCCTAAGCAATTGCTTGGTTTGCCTGTCCTGTTGCGACCTCCCCCGCCGAACCCCTGGGACTGACTGACCGAACCCCTGTGGATTGAACCCAGGTTAATAACCACTGGTCTAGAAACTAACAGCCTAATAACCTGAAGAAGTGACACCAACAGCACCCTAAATGCGCAACAATCACAGTGCCCTGTAAAAGGGACACCCACAGCAACCACACAAAATGATAGCTAAGATGCCTTCCAGAAGCGACAGCCGTGGTGTCCTAAAGAATAGTGATGAGCGGCATTGGCCATATTCGAATTTGTGATATTTCGTGAATATATGGACGAATATTCATCCTATATTCACGATTTTCGCACATTAGTTATATTTGTTGTGTATTTGCGTATTCTTTGCATATTTGCGTAATCACGAATGCGTGTATTAGTTTCATATTCACATAATCGCGAATGCCCGTATTCGTTGCATATTCGCCTAATCGTACATGAAACTGCAAAAAATAAAAAACGCTGCTGGGAGGAGTCTTATATAGTGAAGGGGTGGGAAACTTTACTATTGGTTGCTAGGGATATTGATAACCTCTGTCAAGTGTATTTGCATCATTCTCATTGGCCACAAGATAAAAGAAGGAATATGCGCATATGCTAAATATTCGCGCTCCATGGTCTCACACAGTAACTAGTATTGGAGAATTCTTTAGACCATTAGGATGATGATCACTGTGATGTGTTCTGTGAAATAAAAACAAAAACAAATATTCGTAATTTCGAATATATAGCGAATATATTCACAATATTCGCAAATTTTCAATATTCGCAATATAAATTTGAAATGTGAATATTCGCGCCCAACACTACTAAAGAAGTGACAGCCATTGTGACCTAAAGAAGTGACAGCCACAGTGTCCTAAAGAAGTGACAGCCATGGCGACCTAAAGAAGTGACAGTCACAGTGTCCTAAAGAAGTGGCAGCCATGGTGACCTAAAGAAGTGACAGCCATTGTGACCTAAAGAAGTGACAGCCATGGTGACCTAAAGAAGTGACAGCCATGGTGCCCTAAAGAAGTGACAGCCATTGTGACCTAAAGAAGCGACAGCCACAGTGTCCTAAAGAAGTGACAGCCATGGTGCCCTAAAGAAGTGACAGCCATGGTGCCCTAAAGAAGTGACAGCCATTGTGACCTAAAGAAGTGACAGCCATTGTGACCTAAAGAAGCGACAGCCATTGTGTCCTAAAGAAGTGACAGCCATGGTGACCTAAAGAAGCGACAGCCATGGTGACCTAAAGAAGTGACAGCCACAGTGTCCTAAAGAAGTGACAGCCATGGTGCCCTAAAGAAGTGACAGCCATTGTGACCTAAAGAAGCGACAGCCACAGTGTCCTAAAGAAGTGACAGCCATGGTGCCCTAAAGAAGTGACAGCCATTGTGACCTAAAGAAGTGACAGCCATGGTGCCCTAAAGAAGTGACAGCCATTGTGACCTAAAGAAGCGACAGCCACAGTGTCCTAAAGAAGTGACAGCCATGGTGCCCTAAAGAAGTGACAGCCATGGTGCCCTAAAGAAGTGACAGCCATTGTGACCTAAAGAAGCGACAGCCACAGTGTCCTAAAGAAGCGACAGCCATTGTGTCCTAAAGAAGCGACAGCCATGGTGACCTAAAGAAGTGACAGCCACAGTGTCCTAAAGAAGTGACAGCCATGGTGACCTAAAGAAGTGACAGTAATGGTGACCTAAAGAAGTGACAGCCATGGTGACCTAAAGAAGTGACAGCCATTGTGACCTAAAGAAGCGACAGTCATGGTGACCTAAAGAAGTGACAGTCATGGTGACCTAAAGAAGTGACAGCCATGGTGACCTAATGAAGTGACAGCCATGGTGACCTAAAGAAGTGACAGCCACAGTGTCCTAAAGAAGTGACAGCCACAGTGTCCTAAAGAAGTGGCAGCCACAGTGTCCTAAAGAAGTGACAGCCATGGTGACCTAAAGAAGTGACAGCCATGGTGACCTAAAGAAGTGACAGCCATTGTGACCTAAAGAAGTGACAGCCATGGTGACCTAAAGAAGTGACAGTCATGGTGACCTAAAGAAGTGACAGTCATGGTGACCTAAAGAAGTAACAGCCACAGTGTCCTAAAGAAGTGACAGCCACAGTGTCCTAAAGAAGTGACAGCCACGGTGACCTAAAGAAGTGACAGCCATTGTGACCTAAAGAAGGGACAGCCACAGTGTCCTAAAGAAGTGACAGCCACAGTGTCCTAAAGAAGTGACAGCCACAGTGTCCTAAAGAAGTGACAGCCATGGTGACCTAAAGAAGTGACAGCCATGGTGACCTAAAGAAGTGACAGCCATGGTGACCTAAAGTAGCGACAGCCACAGTGTCCTAAAAAGGAGAGTGACAAACATGGTGCCCTTAAGAAGTGAGAGCAAAAATGCCCTGAAGAAATGAAAGCCAGGGTGTCCTTAAAGGGGTCTTCCAGGAAAAGAAAATATTTTTATATATATCAACTGGCTCCAGAAAGTTAAACAGATTTGTATATTACTTCTATTAAAAAAATCTTAATCCTTCCAATAATTATCAGCTGCTGAAGTTGAGTTATTTTCTGTCTGGCAACAGTGCTCTCTGCTGACATCTCTGCTTGTCTCGGGAACTGCACAGAGTAGAAGAGGTTTGCTATGGGGATTTGCTTCTACTCTGGACAGTTCCCGAGACACGTGTCATCAGAGAGCACTTAGACAGAAAAGAACAACTCAACTTCCGCAGCTCATAAGTACTGAAAGGATTACTATTTTTTAATAGAACTCATTTACAAATCTGTTTAACTTTCTGGAGCCAGTTGAGATATATATATATATATATATATATATATATATATATACATTTTCCTAGTTAACCCCTTAAAAAAATTGACAGCCATAGTGCTCTAAAGAAGTGACGGTGCACGGCCGTAATGCACAAAAGAAGCAACATCCATGGTGCCCTAAAGACGTGACAGATACACTGTCCTCAAGACGTGACAGCCATAGTACAGTAATAGCCATAGTGCGCTAAGAAAGTGACAACCAGCTGTCAGCTTTCAGGTCATTCTGGGAGTTGTAGTTCTCTAGCAGCCAGAGAGCCACAGGTTCGAGAACACTGATAGACGGGCATGCTGAGAGTTGTAGTTTTGCAACAGCTGAAGAGACACAAGTTGGGAAACCCTTCGCTAAGACAACACACGGCACTACATTCCCCACCATGCGATGTCACTGAATCTCCATATGAGTGTGCCATGGTCATGCTGGCACTTGTAGTTCCATGCTTACATTAGATGGCTGCAGTCAATGAGTTAACATGGGAGGAGGTAGAGTGTGGTGCTGATCTACCAGCAGGGGGCACTGTTGGCATGGTCAGGACACCTGGCTCCCCCTTCTATTCCTTGCAGCCTCCTCCGGAAGCCTCTGTACAGAAGCTGGAGAGAGAAAGAGCAGGAATATCCAGAGAGGAGCCTGGCACTACCCCTCACCTGTGAGCCTGGCGCTGCCAGCTGCCTCCACTGCTCTGCAACCAGTGCTTGGTGGACCATACATGGCCTGGGGCTGCCTGCACCCCAAGACACCCAGGAGAGAAAGGACCTGAGAGGTGAGTGCTCTGATTTGGGGGGCCGCGTATAGCCCTGTAATGCAGTCTTTCCCAACCAGTGTGCCTCCAGCTGTTGCAAAACTACAAATCCCAGCATGCCCGGACAGCCGAAGGCTGTCCGGGCATGCTGGGAATTGTAGTTTTGCAACAGCTGGAGGCACACTGGTTGGGAATGACTGCTGTAATGTGTGTCCTGCATATCACAGAGGAGCCAGGCTGTCTGCCAGGGCCAGGATACCAGTTCAGCGTCAGTGCCAGCTTGTTCTGCACTTACATGTCGTTGGCAAATGATAGATTCTCCTTGTCTGGCCGGTGACGTCATGCCGTGTACTAAGATATACGATGCCACTAAGGCGGCCATTAGTCACAGCTAATGATGCTGGGTGCTGTAGTCCTACAAAAGACAAAAGTTACCAGGGCTGAGAGTTTACATCCCTTTGTGCAGTTCCGATAAACTGTTTCAGGGTGTATTCACACCACGGTTTATGTATATGGCGACTGTATACGGTTTTCATTAAAAAAAAAAAAAAGTAGTTGCTGTATCTATAGACCGTGCTAAAAAGTGAATCCGGTTTAGTGCGGTCTGGCATGGTTGCGATTCAGTCCAGGTTTTTTTACCCATAGGTACAGGAGTATAAATAGAAGAATATAACTGCTCCTATATACAAGAATATAGCTACTATAATACTGCTCCTATATACAAGAATATAACTACTATAATACTGCTCCTATATACAAGAATATAACTACTATAATACTGCCCCTATATACAAGAATATAACTACTATAATACTGCTCCTATATACAAGAATATAACTACTATAATACTGCCCCTATATACAAGAATATAACTACTATAATACTGCTCCTATATACAAGAATATAACTACTATAATACTGCTCCTATATACAAGAATATAACTACTATAATACTGCTCCTATGTACAAGAATATAACTACTATATTACTGCTCCTATATACAAGAATATAACTACTATAATACTGCTCATATATACAAGAATATAACTACTATAATACTGCCCCTTGTATACAAGAATATAACTACAATAATACTCCCTCCTATATACAAGAATATAACTACTATAATACTGCTCCTGTATACAAGAATATAACTACTATAATTCTGCTCCTATATACAAGAATATATCTACTATAATACTGCTCCTATGTACAAGAATATAACTACTATAATACTGCTCCTGTATACAAGAATATAACTACTATAATACTGCTCCTATATACAAGAATAAAACTACTATAATACTGCTCCTATATACAAGAATATAACTACTATAATACTGCCTCCTATATACAAGAATATATCTACTATAATACTGCTCCTATATACATGAATATAGCTACTCTAATACTGCTCCTATATACAAGAATATAACTACTATAATACTGCCCCTATATACAAGAATATATCTACTATAACACTGCCTCCTATATACAAGAATATAACTACTATAATACTGCCTCCTATATACAAGAATATAACTACTATAATACTGCTCCTATATACAAGAATATAACTACTATAATACTGCTTCTATATACAAGAATATAACTACTATAATACTGCCTCCTATATACAAGAATATAACTACTAGAATACTGCTCCTATATACAAGAATATATCTACTAGAATACTGCTCCTATGTACAAGAATATACCTACTATAATACTGCCTCCTATATACAAGAATATACCTACTATAATACTGCTCCTATGTACAAGAATATAACTACTATAATACTGCCCCTATATACAAGAATATAACTACTATAATACTGCTCCTATATACAAGAATATAACTACTATAATACTGCCCCTATATACAAGAATATAACTACTATAATACTGCTCCTATATACAAGAATATAACTACTATAATACTGCTCCTATATACAAGAATATAACTACTATAATACTGCTCCTATATACAAGAATATAACTACTATAATACTGCCCCTATATACAAGAATATAACTACTATAATACTGCCCCTATATACGAGAATATAACTACTATAATACTGCCTCCTATATACAAGAATATAACTACTATAATACTGCTCCTATATACAAGAATATAACTACTATAATACTGCTCCTATATACAAGAATATAACTACTATAATACTGCTCCTATGTACAAGAATATAACTACTATATTACTGCTCCTATATACAAGAATATAACTACTATAATACTGCTCATATATACAAGAATATAACTACTATAATACTGCCCCTTATATACAAGAATATAACTACAATAATACTCCCTCCTATATACAAGAATATAACTACTATAATACTGCTCCTGTATACAAGAATATAACTACTATAATTCTGCTCCTATATACAAGAATATATCTACTATAATACTGCTCCTATGTACAAGAATATAACTACTATAATACTGCTCCTGTATACAAGAATATAACTACTATAATACTGCTCCTATATACAAGAATAAAACTACTATAATACTGCTCCTATATACAAGAATATAACTACTATAATACTGCCTCCTATATACAAGAATATAACTACTATAATACTGCCTCCTATATACAAGAATATATCTACTATAATACTGCTCCTATATACATGAATATAGCTACTCTAATACTGCTCCTATATACAAGAATATAACTACTATAATACTGCCCCTATATACAAGAATATATCTACTATAACACTGCCTCCTATATACAAGAATATAACTACTATAATACTGCCTCCTATATACAAGAATATAACTACTATAATACTGCTCCTATATACAAGAATATAACTACTATAATACTGCTTCTATATACAAGAATATAACTACTATAATACTGCCTCCTATATACAAGAATATAACTACTAGAATACTGCTCCTATATACAAGAATATATCTACTAGAATACTGCTCCTATGTACAAGAATATACCTACTATAATACTGCCTCCTATATACAAGAATATACCTACTATAATACTGCTCCTATGTACAAGAATATAACAACTATAAAACTGCTCCTATATACAAGAATATATCTACTATAATACTGCTCCTATATACAAGAATATATCTACTATAATACTGCTCCTATATGCAAGAATATAACTACTATAATACTGCTCCTATATACAAGAATATACCTACTATAATATTGCTCCTATATACAAGAATATAACTACTATAATACTGCTCCTGTATACAAGAATATAACTACTATAATACTGCTCCTATATACAAGAATATAACTACTATAATACTGCTCTTATATACAAGAATATAACTACTATAATACTGCCTCCTATATACAAGAATATATCTACTATAATACTGCTCCTATATACATGAATATAACTACTGTAATACTGCTCCTATATACAAGAATATAACTACTATAATACTGCCCCTATATACAAGAATATAACTACTATAAAACTGCCTCCTATTTACAAGAATATAACTACTATAATACTGCTCCTACATACAAGAATATAACTACTATAATACTGCTCCTATATACAAGAATATAACTACTATAATACTGCTCCTATATACAAGAATATAACTACTATAATACTGTCTACTATAATACTGTCTCCTATATACAAGAATATAACTACTATAATACTGTCTCCTATATACAAGAATATAACTACTATAATACTGCCTCATATGTACAAGAATATAACTACTATAATACTGCTCCTACATACAAGAATATAACTACTATAATACTGCCCCTATATACAAGAATATAACTACTATAATACTGCCCCTATATACAAGAATATAACTACTATAAAACTGCCTCCTATTTACAAGAATATAACTACTATAATACTGCTCCTACATACAAGAATATAACTACTATAATACTGCCCCTATATACAAGAATATAACTACTATAATACTGCCCCTATATACAAGAATATAACTACTATAATACTGCTCCTATATACAAGAATATAACTACTATAATACTGCTCCTATATACAAGAATATAACTACTATAATACTGCTCCTATATACAAGAATATAACTACAATAATACGGCTCCTATATACAAGAATTTAACTACTATAATACTGCTCCTATATATACAAGAATATAACTACTATAATACTGCCTCATATATACAAGAATATAACTACAATAATACTGTATGCGGTTAATGAGAACCATATAAAACCGTATGCACATACCGTGCTGCGAATGCACCCTTAAAGATACTCAGTCCTGTAGTACCCCAAAATTTTGTTTTGGGGGTCGACATAATCCCGATAACATGATGTTTTTTTCCGACAAGAACCTCTGTTTACTGTGAAGCTGACATATATGATGATGTTTGTCTTGTTCATAACAAGGCCCTGTTCACACTACGGAATGTACCTACTGGAGATCACAAACTCTCCAGTGTGAGATCCCAGCAAGCAGCCCCCCAAAACTCAGCCTCCTAGTGACTGGTAAGTTTGTTTTCCAACCAGGGCATCTCCAGCTGTTGCAAAACTACAACTCCCAGCATGCCCGGACAGCCAAAGGCTGTCCGGGCATGCTGGGAGTTATAGTTTTCCAACAGCTGGAGGCACCCTGATTGAGAAACACCGTGTTAGACAAGCGTGATAACCATCATACTAGAGAAAGGGGCGCCATCATACTAGGGGCGGCACCTGGTTATAGGATCCGTGTTATAGAACTATGCCACATTTAAAGGGCCGATACCCCCTTTTATACCATTGTATATATTGTTAGGAAACTAGGATGCAGATTTGTTGACATAAACAGGATAGTGACCTAAATTTGGGGGGGTGACCCCTTGGGATGCTGACAGCGGCAGGTGTGAGCGGAGCATCCGGGGGTCCGTACCTGCGGGATTTATTATTTTGCTATGTCCTGTTGTACAGATAGATATGTATTACGGTGCGGTGTGGAGGCGCCGGGGGAGCTCGGCTAATGACCAAATTCGCTGCACCCACCAGAGACGGCTTTACCTTTGGGATTGTGTATATATATATATATATATATATATATATACTGTATATATAAAGTGTTAGCCTGTCAGGCTGTATTTGTGCGAGGGGCTGGAGTATTTCTGCCCCTAAACTACTAGGCGGGGCATACAGGGGTTGTGGGTGGGGGTTGGTGTATATAACGCCCCCTGCTCTTACTGGCGGGACGTACGTGATGTTTTTTGCGTATGACGGGGCGTTTCGCAGATTGTGTCAGCGGTCGGCATTTCGAATCTCCCGCCAAATTCTCTGGCGATCGGCAGCTGCTCGCTTTGCCGGAGCCTCGCTGGTCAGGACATTGAACAACTAACTAAGGCTGTGAAGGAGCTTGCCACCCGGTCCGCTCCACCTGACCATGAACCGCCCCTGCCTAGAAAACCTGCTCCTGCCCCCCGCAATTTTAACCCCCGCAACCCTCCGCCTAGTAGACCCTCAGGGACTCAAAGACCCTTTTGTACCCATTGTAATAAACCATGAAAATGCTGGGATTTAAACGCATTTCCCCTGAGGTCTCAGACCGGCCCTCAGGAAAACAGTCATCAGGTCCAATCCCCAAATGACCTAAGTCAGGACTCTCACTTTATGGCTCCTCCTGCCCCTATGTTAAAGTTATTGTAGAAGGTGTACCGTTGGAGGCGTTGATAGATACAGGGTAACAAGTGTCTACTATACCTAAAAAAAAATTCTATCAGCATTGGGATGCTAGTTTATTGTGTAAGCCTGAGGATGTTAACTTCAGAGTAGTTGCGGGTAATGGGCAACCAGTTCCCAGACATGGATACTGGGAGCCAACCATTCAGTTGGGTGAGCATGTACTTAGCGGGCAGGGAGTGATTGTAACTAATGTGACAGATAAGGGGTCTGCTGAATTTATATTGGGATGAACATTATGAAAAACTGTTTTGTTGAAATAGTAGATTCCTTGCATGACTATCACGCCTCTGCAATTAGAAGACCACCCTCTTGTCCTGGCTGCGAGAAGCCTTGTCACCGTAGCCAACGGGAGAGTTCCAGTTCGGTTAGTCAACCTGTCCGATGTTGATACTGTGTTACCCAAATGCACCCCAGTAGCCCAGTTGTATCTCATCGAGTCAAGGGACATCTTAACAGAACATCTGGTTGCCCGACAGCATGCAACCCAAGTGGCCGAAGGACCCAGTACGAGTCCTCCCGAGCCCTGGTGGGCACAACTTCGAGTTGGAGACGACACTACCCCAATTGACCAAGTCAAGGGAGTCATCAATGTCTCCAAATGTTACCATGAAGCTTTCAGAAGACACTCCACAGATTTCCGACATACGTCAATGATCCAACACCGAATCCTCACAGGTGACAGCCCACCTATCAAGGAAAGACACCACCCGGTCGCGCGCAGGCATGCACCAGACTGTCAAGAAGATGATGGCCAACATGACAGAGCAGATGTGATTCAATAAAGTCAGAGTCCCAGGGTGGCGCCACTTGTCCTGCCAAGAAAAAAGACGGAATCATCCGCTTCTGTATCGACTACAGGAAACTGTACAATGTCACACATAAGGACGCTTATCCATTGCCAAGGATCGAGGAGTCACTCACTGCCCTCTGGTCGGCTGCTTACTTCTCCACCCTGGACTTAACCAGCCCATATTGACAAGTGCCCATGGGACTGTTCGAGTTTAAAAGTATGCCATTTGTGCTGTGCAATGCCCCTGCTACGTTCCAGCATCTGATGGAAAGTTGCCTGTGCCATCTGAATTTTCAAAGTGTCCTATTGTACCTGGACGATGTCATTGTATATTCCAAGTCCTACCAAGAACACCTTAGCCACCTGTCAGACATCTTCCAAGTCTTGATCAAGCATGGGCTGAAGATTAAACCATCAAAGTGTCACTTGCTCAAACCTCAGGTCCACTACTTGGGTCATGTTGTCAGCGCAGAGGGAGTCCAGCCTAATCCTGAAAAGGTGTAAGTGGTCAAGAACTGGCCAACCCCGCGCATGGTGAAAGATGTCAGGAGCTTCCTGGGGTTTGCCAGCTACTACTGCCATTTAATTCCCCACTTCACCTAGATTGCAGAACCCCTCACAGCTCTTTTAAGGGGTACGGCGAAGGAGAGCTACAATGAAAGGGTCGAAGAGCAAGAGACGGCTTTTCAAGCTCTCAAAAGTCTGCTGACAGAACCACCATCTTGGCATATCCAAACTACAGTCAGCCGTTCCTGTCCTTGTCCCAAGTCCTGGAGGGGCAAGAGTGAGTAGAGAAGAACGTTGTGAATTACAGCTCATTCAAGTTAGAACTTCTCGCCCTGATGTGGGCCGTGACCGAAAAGTTCAAAAACAATTTGGCCGCCACGCCATTTACTGTCTACACGGATAATAACCCATTGGCCCATCTGAACACTGCCATGTTGGGTACCATTGAGCAGCGTTGGGCTTCAAGATTAGCCAATTACAGTTTCAACATCAAGTACAGAAGCAGCCAGTCGAATGTCAATGCCGACATACTGTCTAGGATGATCCCCAGCGAAGAACCCACTGTCAAAGACGTGTGGGAGGACGTGGAGATGCCCCCATTCTACCAACAGTTCGTGAACCAGAATGTTGTGACTGCCTTCATGGATGGTGAACCCAGGTCTGAAAAGGTTAAAGAAGACCTATACAATTGGAAGTCTCTTCAGGACGAAAGTCGAGTCATGGGGGATCTGTAGGACTACATTTTGGCAAAAAAGGTACCAACCCGTCTACGCCGGGCCCAGTGTGACTACGAGCTGAAACGTCTGTGGCGACAGAGGAAGCGACAGTTTGTGCACAAAGGACTGTTGTACCGAAATTGTTTGGATCCGGTCTCTGGTGATCGACTTAATCAGATTCTAGTTCCCCCAAAGAGATGTGGCGATGGTCCTCAACGCATACCATGATCAGAGACCGAAGCTACTGTCAGGTGAAGATTCTATTGGATCGGAATGTGGAGCGACATTGACAAATGGTGCAATGAATGTGCTGTCTGTAATGTCAATAAGAATGTGCGCAAGGACGCAAGAGCACCCCTCCATTCCATCCAGAGTGAAAGGCCTAACCAGTTGGTCGCGCTAGACCATGTCAAGTTGTCTCCTACCCGATCCCGGTACACCTATGCTCACCATGGTGGATCACTACTCTAAATGGGTTGTCGTTGTCCCCGTCAAAGATTTCACAGCGGCCCAGATGTTCTACTACAATTGGTTACAAACCCTGGGTGTCCAGAGTCTGTCCTAACGGACCATGGAACAGCCTTTGAGGCCCAACTCTTCCAAGAGCTGTGTCAATTCCATGCCTGTAAGAAACTTCGGACTACTGCTTATCACCCCCAGCGGAATGGGCCCCCAGCGGAATTTCAAGGTAACATTATTGTCCAGTGTAAAATGTATTGAGTTCTGGGCGGAAGTGTGGAACCGAGGGACCCCAGCAGCCAAGGCATTGGGTTGATAGCCTGCGGCAGCCCAATCCGAATAGTCATCTATAATTGTTATGCATACTGTTGTTGGAGTGTGTCAAGAGAGCAGTTAAAAGGCCAAAATTCCCTTCATATGTTTAAGAGCATGTCTGGACATTCACCATGCCACATGGACTCATTTTTGTTTGTCATCAGACCTGGAAAGGACATTGTGTTAAAAATTGGCCCCAGTGGTCACTTTGGTCCTCCGCCCTCCAGGACTGGGCATCGAGGGCGACTGTACTTAAGAGGGGGAGTTTGTGGTTGCCCAGTATGGAATGGTGTTGCCCCATACCTTCCCTGCCCTGTCCGGCTGTGTCCCTCAGTGTCCCAGGGCCCCCTGTAGTTATTTCCCCATTTGTACATATGTTTTGTATTATAAGATGTGTTATGCCTTTAATAAAATGTACCATGTGATTGTTACCCAGGAGGTATCAGTGACCAGCTGACCATAAGGGTGACCTATGGGCTCCCTGCTAGTCTCCCCCATATAAGCCCTGGGTGGAGCTTCTCTCTCTTGTTCCTGAGGTCCAGTGCAGTCAAGCTGTCTCGGTGTGTGTGTCCAGAGCATTGGAGGTCTCAAGCCCAGTCGGCAGCTACAGTCAAGTGCAAGTAAGATAAACCTGCAATAATTGTCAGTCACCAGTCAAGTCATCTGTCTAGTCAACATGGCCTGCACTAAATACCCAGTCCTACTACAAGTCCCAGCAAGCCTGCATGGTCTCTGAGTCTCTGGTCACCTCCTTGGGCCCTGGCTGAACTGTATAGACTTTACAGACTGTCTACCCTCAGTAAAGCTACCGTTGTCTGTAACTTGGCGTCGTAGTCTTTATTGCCCCCTTGCCTAGCCCAGAATCCAGCGGTATACCTTCGGGTGGTTATATGCTAAACCACGCCCCGGCGTCACGAATACAAGGGGTTAATGCCATCTGCCCTGACAACTGTCTTAGGGCTGGATGTGACCGGCCAGTGTAGCTGGTAAGGAGGTTGTAGCCGGTGCCCGGGGGTTGGTCGTATACTAGCAGAGTGTCCCAGTTGTTTTGTCTGCCACACTTTAGGGCTGCACAAGGTGACTCAGGTATTGAGATCTTTTTTCTGGGTACTGCAAGGGTTACATTTCAGAGCATAGTTCGGCGGGCTGTGCTAGATTCACAGCCTGAACCCAATCAGAAATTGGGCTGTATGTATACCGTAAAAAAAAACAATGTCAATATAATACTGTTTTAGCAGCATACTGTGGATTTGGTTTTGTAGGCCGTGCATGGCATATACACAGTATTCACGGTCACAGTGCACACAGCACATTTGGTTAGTATTTGTGTTCAGGGCAGACGGTCACAGTTTTGTTTCGGTACTTATGGTTATAGTAATTATTTAGTTACAGTACATATGGTCAAAGGAATTATGCAGTGAGTACAGTTATAGTGTTGTATACAGTACATACGCTCATAGTGTTATATGCAGTGTGTACAGTTATAGTGTTACATACAGTACATACTCTTATAGTGTTATATGCAGTGTGTACAGTTATAGTGTTACATACAGTACATACTCTCATAGTGTTATATGCAGTGCCTACAGTTATAGTGTTATATACAGTACATACTCTCATAGTGTTATATGCAGTGAGTACAGTTATAGTGTTGTATACAGTGCATACGCTCATATTGTTATATGCAGTGTGTACAGTTATAGTGTTGTATACAGTACATGGCATTCATATTGTTCATACACTTATGGTATTTACACGATTCATACGCTCATGATATGCGGTTTCATATACACACAGTATTCATACTGTTTATACATTTATGGCTTTTCACTGTCCATATGCTCGTGGCATTTATACAGCCCTTATGTTCTTGGCAATTATACAATCATACGCTCACGGCACTCATACTGTCATACGCTCATGGCATCTATATTGTTCACACACTCTTAGCATTTATGCTGGTCAGACACTTATGGCATTTGTACTGTTCACTAGTGTTGCTCACGAATATTCGCAATTCGAATATTATTCGCGAATATCGCATATTCGCGAATTCGCGAATTTCGCGAATATAGCGCTATATATTCGTAATTACGAATATTCGTGTTTTTTTTGTTTTTTTTTTTCACAGTACACATCACAGTGATCATCCCTCTCTGCTTCCAGCTTGTGTGGTGTAAAGAAGGCTGTAATACTACTGTGTGAGACTGGCGTGCGAAAATTCGCATATACGAAAATTAGCATATGCTAATTTTCGCATATGCGAATTTTCGCATACGCGAATGTATGCATACGCGAAAATAAAACAAGAATATAACGAATATGCGAATATTCGCGAATATATGACGAATATTCGTCCATATATTCGCGAATATTCGCGAATTCGAATATGGCCTATGCCGCTCAACACTACTGTTCACGTTCATGGTAGTCATACTGTTTATACGATCAGGGTATTCACACTGTTCATACGCTCCGTTGTTCATACGTTCATAGCATTTATGCTGCTTGTGCACTTTTGGTGTTTTGTGCTGCACATGCACTCGTGCATTGGGTTCAGGGGCTCAAGGCATTTATATTACGCGAGGCATTTATACAGTTTTATACTCTCATAGTATTGTGGTTGTTTTCCTATCATACCTGCCACGACTACAGGGGGATACATTGCACAGTTGTTGTTACTGACACGTCTTCAGAGTGACAACACATAGGTGGTCATATACCCTTCTTACCTGCCATGTCTGCAGGGGGATGCACTGCGCAGTTGTTGTTACTGACATGTCTTCAGAGTGACAACATCACAACACATAGTCGGTTTCATACCCATTATATCTGCCACGTCTTCAGGGGGATACACTGCATAGTTGTGGTTACTGACACATTTTCAGAGCAACAACATCACGACGCATAGGCGCTTGCATACCCTTCGTACCTGCCACGTCTGCAGGGGGATGCACTGGACAGTTGTTGTTACTGACACGTTTTCAGAGCAATAACATCACGACATATAGGTGGCTGTATACCTTTCATACCTGCCACGGCTGCAGAGGGATGCACTGCAGAGCTGTTGTTACTGACACACTTTCAGAGCAACAACATCATGGTACATAGGGGTCGTATTCCCTTCATACCTGTCACACCTGAAGTGGGATGCACTGCGTAGTTATTGTTACTGACACGCTTTCTGAGATATAGTTACATGAAAATTAGTTGGTTGCAAAAAAAATTATGGTTATGCAAGACCTGTCACGTCGTCACGTCTAAAGGCACGAGGGTTACGCAAAGACCTGTCACTTCTACAGGCATGATGGTTACGAAAAGACTTGGGGAGTCTAGAGGCACAGTGGTTCTTGAAAAGACCTAAAGGTACGAGGGTTATACAAGGAACTGTCACATATACAGGCACGATGGCAATGAAGGTATCGGTCACTCGCGGCAGGACGTCACCCCTGAGACCAGTTTTTGGGTCAGAGACTCTGCAGTTTAAGGTGTGGTTTAGTGTCCAGAAAAGGAGTTATTTGAGTGTAGTCGACGGTACGTAAGACCTGTTGTTACGCCGAGCGCTCCGGGTCCCCGCTCCTCCCCGGAGCGCTCGCTTCACTCCCTCCGCTGCAGCGCTCCGGTCACGTCCTCTGACCCGGGGCGCTGCGATCCCGCTGCCAGCCGGGATGCGATTCGCGATGCGGGTAGCGCCCGCTCGCGATGCGCACCCCGGCTCCCCTACCTGACTCGCTCCCCGTCTGTTCTGTCCCGGCGCGCGCGGCCCCGCTCCCTAGGGCGCGCGCGCGCCGGGTCTCTGCGATTTAAAGGGCCACTGCGCCGCTGATTGGCGCAGTGGTTCCAATTAGGGTTTTCACCTGTGCACTTCCCTATATTACCTCACTTCCCTTGCACTCCCTTGCCGGATCTTGTTGCCTTAGTGCCAGTGAAAGCGTTCCTTGTGTGTTCCTTGCCTGTGTTTCCAGACCTTCTGCCGTTGCCCCTGACTACGATCCTTGCTGCCTGCCCCGACCTTCTGCTACGTCCGACCTTGCTTCTGCCTACTCCCTTGTACCGCGCCTATCTTCAGCAGCCAGAGAGGTGAGCCGTTGCTAGTGGATACGACCTGGTCACTACCGCCGCAGCAAGACCATCCCGCTTTGCGGCGGGCTCTGGTGAAAACCAGTAGTGGCTTAGAACCGGTCCACTAGCACGGTCCACGCCAATCCCTCTCTGGCACAGAGGGTCCACTACCTGCCAGCCGGCATCGTGACAGTAGATCCGGCCATGGATCCCGCTGAAGTTCCTCTGCCAGTTGTCGCTGACCTCACCACGGTGGTCGCCCAGCAGTCACAACAGATAGCGCAACAAGGCCAACAGCTGTCTCAACTGACCGTTATGCTACAACAGTTGCTACCACAGCTTCAGCAGTCATCTCCTCCGCCAGCTCCTGCACCTCCTCCGCAGCGAGTGGCCGCTCCTGGGATACGCTTATCCTTGCCGGATAAATTTGATGGGGACTCTAAGTTTTGCCGTGGCTTTCTTTCCCAATGTTCCCTGCATCTGGAGATGATGTCGGACCTGTTTCCCACTGAAAGGTCTAAGGTGGCTTTCGTAGTCAGTCTTCTGTCCGGAAAAGCCCTGTCATGGGCCACACCGCTCTGGGACCGCAATGACCCCGTCACTGCCTCTGTACACTCCTTCTTCTCGGAAATCCGAAGTGTCTTTGAGGAACCTGCCCGAGCCTCTTCTGCTGAGACTGCCCTGTTGAACCTGGTCCAGGGTAATTCTTCCGTTGGCGAGTATGCCGTACAATTCCGTACACTTGCTTCAGAATTGTCCTGGAATAATGAGGCCCTCTGCGCGACCTTCAAAAAAGGCCTATCCAGCAACATTAAAGATGTTCTGGCCGCACGAGAAATTCCTGCTAATCTACATGAACTTATTCACCTAGCCACTCGCATTGACATGCGTTTTTCTGAAAGGCGTCAGGAACTCCGCCAAGATATGGACTCTGTTCGCACGAGGCGTTTCGTCTCCTCGGCTCCTCTCTCCTCTGGTCCCCTGCAATCTGTTCCTGTGCCTCCCGCCGTGGAGGCTATGCAGGTCGACCGGTCTCGCCTGACACCTCAAGAGAGGACACGACGCCGTATGGAGAACCTCTGCCTGTACTGTGCTAGTACCGAACACTTCCTGAGGGATTGTCCTATCCGTCCTCCCCGCCTGGAAAGACGTACGCTGACTCCGCACAAAGGTGAGACAGTCCTTGATGTCTACTCTGCTTCTCCACGTCTTACTGTGCCTGTGCGGATGTCTGCCTCTGCCTTCTCCTTCTCTACAGTGGCCTTCTTGGACTCTGGATCTGCAGGAAATTTTATTTTGGCCTCTCTCGTCAACAGGTTCAACATCCCGGTGACCAGTCTCGCCAGACCCCTCTACATCAATTGTGTAAATAATGAAAGATTGGACTGTACCATACGTTTCCGCACGGAGCCCCTTCTTATGAGCATCGGATCTCATCATGAGAGGATTGAACTTTTGGTCCTCCCCAATTGCACCTCGGAGATTCTCCTTGGACTTCCCTGGCTTCAACTTCATTCCCCAACCCTGGATTGGTCCACTGGGGAGATCAAGAGTTGGGGGTCCTCTTGTTCCAAGAACTGTCTAAAACCGGTTCCCAGTAACCCTTGCCGTAACTCTGTGGTTCCTCCAGTAACCGGTCTCCCTAAGGCCTATATGGACTTCGCGGATGTTTTCTGCAAAAAACAAGCTGAGACTCTACCTCCTCACAGGCCTTATGATTGCCCTATCGACCTCCTCCCGGGTACTACTCCACCCCGGGGCAGAATTTATCCTCTCTCTGCCCCAGAGACTCTTGCCATGTCCGAATACGTCCAGGAGAATCTAAAAAAGGGCTTTATCCGTAAATCCTCCTCTCCTGCCGGAGCCGGATTTTTCTTTGTGTCCAAAAAAGATGGCTCCCTACGTCCTTGCATTGACTACCGCGGTCTTAATAAAATCACGGTTAAGAACCGCTACCCCTTACCCCTCATCTCTGAACTCTTTGATCGCCTCCAAGGTGCCCACATCTTCACTAAATTGGACTTAAGAGGCGCCTATAACCTCATCCGCATCAGAGAGGGGGACGAGTGGAAAACGGCATTTAACACCAGAGATGGACACTTTGAGTATCTGGTCATGCCCTTTGGACTGTGCAATGCCCCTGCCGTCTTCCAAGACTTTGTCAATGAAATTTTTCGTGATCTGTTATACTCCTGTGTTGTTGTATATCTGGACGATATCCTAATTTTTTCTGCCAATCTAGAAGAACACCGCCAGCATGTCCGTATGGTTCTTCAGAGACTTCGTGACAACCAACTCTATGCCAAAATTGAGAAATGTCTGTTTGAATGCCAATCTCTTCCTTTTCTAGGATATTTGGTCTCTGGCCAGGGACTACAGATGGATCCAGACAAACTCTCTGCCGTCTTAGATTGGCCACGCCCCTCCGGACTCCGTGCTATCCAACGCTTTTTGGGGTTCGCCAATTATTACAGGCAATTTATTCCACATTTTTCTACCATTGTGGCTCCTATCGTGGCTTTAACCAAAAAAAATGCTGATCCCAAGTCCTGGCCTCCTCAAGCAGAAGACTCCTTTAAACGACTCAAGTCTGCCTTTTCTTCGGCTCCCGTGCTCTCCAGACCTGACCCTTCCAAACCCTTCCTATTGGAGGTTGATGCCTCCTCAGTGGGAGCTGGAGCTGTTCTTCTACAAAAAAATTCTTCCGGGCATGCTGTCACTTGTGGTTTTTTCTCTAGGACCTTCTCTCCAGCGGAGAGGAACTACTCCATCGGGGATCGAGAGCTTCTAGCCATTAAATTAGCACTTGAGGAATGGAGGCATCTGCTGGAGGGATCAAGATTTCCTGTTATTATCTACACTGACCACAAGAACCTCTCCTACCTCCAGTCTGCCCAACGGCTGAATCCTCGCCAGGCCCGGTGGTCTCTGTTTTTTGCCCGATTTAATTTTGAGATTCACTTTCGTCCTGCCGATAAGAACATTAGGGCCGATGCTCTCTCTCGTTCCTCGGATGCCTCAGAAGTTGATCTCCCTCCGCAACACATCATTCCACCTGACTTCCTGATCTCCACTTCTCCTGCCTCCATCAGGCAGACTCCTCCAGGAAAGACCTTTGTTTCTCCACGCCAACGCCTCGGAATCCTCAAATGGGGTCACTCCTCCCATCTCGCAGGTCATGCGGGCATCAAGAAATCTGTGCAACTCATCTCCCGCTTCTATTGGTGGCCGACTCTGGAGACGGATGTTGGGGACTTTGTGCGAGCCTGCACTATCTGTGCCCGGGATAAGACTCCTCGCCAGAAGCCCGCTGGTTTTCTTCATCCTCTGCCTGTCCCCGAACAGCCTTGGTCTCTGATTGGTATGGATTTTATTACTGATTTACCCCCTTCCCGTGGCAACACCGTTATTTGGGTGGTCGTTGATCGATTCTCCAAAATGGCACATTTCATCCCTCTTCCTGGTCTTCCTTCTGCGCCTCAGTTGGCTAAACAATTTTTTGTACACATTTTTCGTCTTCACGGGTTGCCTACGCAGATTGTCTCGGATAGAGGGGTCCAATTCGTGTCTAAATTCTGGAGGGCTCTCTGTAAACAACTCAAGATTAAATTAAATTTTTCCTCTGCATATCATCCCCAGTCCAATGGACAAGTAGAAAGAATTAACCAGATCCTGGGTGATTATTTGCGACATTTTGTTTCCTCCCGCCAGGATGACTGGGCAGATCTCCTTCCATGGGCCGAATTCTCGTATAACTTCAGGGTCTCTGAATCTTCCTCCAAATCCCCATTTTTCGTGGTGTACGGCCGTCACCCTCTTCCCCCCCTCCCTACCCCCTTGCCCTCTGGTCTGCCCGCTGTGGATGAAATTTCTCGTGACCTTTCCATTATATGGAGAGAGACCCAAAATTCTCTCTTACAGGCTTCTTCACGCATGAAGAGGTTCGCGGATAAGAAAAGAAGAGCTCCCCCCGTTTTTTCCCCTGGAGACAAGGTATGGCTCTCCGCTAAATATGTCCGCTTCCGTGTCCCTAGCTACAAGTTGGGACCACGCTATCTTGGTCCTTTCAAAATTTTGTGTCAAATTAATCCTGTCTCTTATAAACTTCTTCTTCCTCCTTCTCTTCGTATCCCTAATGCCTTTCACGTCTCTCTTCTCAAACCACTCATCCTCAACCGTTTTTCTCCCAAGTCTGTTCCTCCCACTCCTGTTTCCGGCTCCTCGGACGTCTTCTCGGTCAAGGAAATTTTGGCTGCCAAAAAGGTCAGAGGGAAAAATTTTTTTTTAGTAGACTGGGAGGGTTGTGGTCCTGAAGAGAGATCCTGGGAACCTGAGGACAACATCCTTGACAAAAGTCTGCTCCTCAGGTTCTCAGGCTCCAAGAAGAGGGGGAGACCCAAGGGGGGGGGTACTGTTACGCCGAGCGCTCCGGGTCCCCGCTCCTCCCCGGAGCGCTCGCTTCACTCCCTCCGCTGCAGCGCTCCGGTCACGTCCTCTGACCCGGGGCGCTGCGATCCCGCTGCCAGCCGGGATGCGATTCGCGATGCGGGTAGCGCCCGCTCGCGATGCGCACCCCGGCTCCCCTACCTGACTCGCTCCCCGTCTGTTCTGTCCCGGCGCGCGCGGCCCCGCTCCCTAGGGCGCGCGCGCGCCGGGTCTCTGCGATTTAAAGGGCCACTGCGCCGCTGATTGGCGCAGTGGTTCCAATTAGGGTTTTCACCTGTGCACTTCCCTATATTACCTCACTTCCCTTGCACTCCCTTGCCGGATCTTGTTGCCTTAGTGCCAGTGAAAGCGTTCCTTGTGTGTTCCTTGCCTGTGTTTCCAGACCTTCTGCCGTTGCCCCTGACTACGATCCTTGCTGCCTGCCCCGACCTTCTGCTACGTCCGACCTTGCTTCTGCCTACTCCCTTGTACCGCGCCTATCTTCAGCAGCCAGAGAGGTGAGCCGTTGCTAGTGGATACGACCTGGTCACTACCGCCGCAGCAAGACCATCCCGCTTTGCGGCGGGCTCTGGTGAAAACCAGTAGTGGCTTAGAACCGGTCCACTAGCACGGTCCACGCCAATCCCTCTCTGGCACAAAGGGTCCACTACCTGCCAGCCGGCATCGTGACACCTGTCAGGTCTATAGGCACGATATTTACTCATAGACCTGGCCCGTCTACAGGCACGATGATTATGCAAGGATCGATCACCCGCAGCGGGCCATTACTCCTGAGACCGGTTGGTTGTTAGTTTATGGTATGGCTGTCAGTACAGTTCGTGTAGTCTTCAGGTAAGTTTTTTCGAGCCTAGTCTGGTTACAGGTAATATGGAGATCATGGTCCGGTTACTTGTGTGTCAGTTGGCTAACAGTTTGTGTTTTTTCGGCCTCTTAATCAGGGATTTGGATAGCTTAGTGTTAGGCTTGACAGGCATCTATCCATTTCCCTTGTCATAATGACACAGGTCAGTATATTTAGCTAGTATGCCAGCCTGGTCCTGATTCAGTGCCGGCTTGTTCTTCAGAGTGGGCATAGTGGCCATAGCTCCTCAGTACCAGGTACCACCTTAATTGGTAACTAGTTGGTAGATTCTACTGTCTTTTAGGGTAGGGTCTGAATTAGGTTGTTGTGATGGTCAGTGTACTTAGGGTGTGGTATTGTTTATGAGGTTTGTGCATTCTGCTACTTACCCTATCGGATTATGTGAAACGTTTGTGACACAAGCACGAGTGTGCAGCCACGAGCACAATTATATATATATATATATATATATATATATATATATATATATATATACACAGTATATTCTTGGAGCTGCCACATCATTGTCTATGGAATTACAGGAAAACAAGAAAGATGGTCCAGAGTGGCGGGAAAAACCGCCATGCGGTGGGTAGTTTATCCTTTTTTTTTTTTTTTTTTTTAGGGAAACTTAATCCCATTATGGTTATTTAAAGGAGAACTCCAGACAAAACTAACTTAGGGTATAAGTAGCTGATCGTGGGGGGTCCGACCAGTGGGATTGGATAAAGAATTGTATGGTCTACATAAGTGTTTCCCAACCAGTGTGCCTCCTGCTGTTGCAAAACTACAACTTCCAGCATGCCCGGACAGCCTTTGGCTGTCCGGGCATGCTGGGAGTTGTAGTTTTGCAACAGCTGGGCGCACACGTATTTAAATAACACCGGTCTTTGTATTCCACATAGAAACCCATCTCCGCATGCTGTATCAGCATTCTCACCGGCAATCACGTGACCATAGAGCACCGCCCCCTCAGTGACGGGCTGATGAAGTGTGCGGGTCACTAGAAACCCGTTCCCATGACATAGGTAAGTGGTGGTCTTTCCCACTACAGATAACAGGGGGTGCTGATGCGGTCACGCAATCGCCACTAAAAACACCGGTACTGCGCATGTGATACGGGAAGTGAGTTTCCACTCTATAAGGGTAAATTTACACTAGATGGATTACTTGCAGATTTTGCTGATTTTGTTGGGGGGAGATTTATCAAAACCTGTGTAGAGGAATAGGGGTGCAGTTGCCCATAGCAACCAGATTGTTTCTTTCATTTTTAACAAGGCCTGTGAAAAATTAAAGAAGCCATCTGATTGGTTGCTATGGGCAACTGGGCAACTTTTCCCTATGCACAGGTTTTGGTAAATCTTCCCCTTGGTGTGGAGATGTTCCTGCGGGTTTTACCTTTCCTGTTGATATCATTAGGGGAATCTGCGACGAATCCGTAATTCGTAGTGTTAATGGTGCAGCAAAATCTCATGAAAGCAATGAAAGGTAGCTGCGCTGCTCCAGAGCTGAATTACGCTCGGAAAGTATGTAGTGGGAATGGGCCCTTAGGGGATGCCACCTGGACCTCAGAGGAAATTTGTTTCGATTCAAGACAAGATGGAGGCCAAGGAAGAAACCGGTGGAGCTCCACCTGATGACCAATCAGATGCTTCCTTTTCTTTTTATGTGAAAAATGAAAGCTACAAGCTGATTGGTTCTGGTGGAGATCATTGTTATCTATTGAAGATAAAGCATTTTGCCATGGCAACCAATCAGATCACTACAAAAATGCTAAAATCTGATTGGTTTATATGGACAACTTTTTTAGGCTAGGTCTAGGGGGTTATATGTGATGGCCCCTGTCCCCTCGATTAGTTATCGTTCTGAGGAGGAAGGTTTATTTACCTCAGATACCTCAGTTACTAATAGGAGAACTTGGCTACTGCATCCTGTGTGGTGATGGTCGACCATGACCGTAGAAAGGGTCTCTTCAAATCAAGGGTTGTGGCCCGGAGACCCTTTCTCCTGATAGATGAGGGTCCCAGAGGTGATCAGACATGTATGGCCTAATATGTGGGTCATACATTGCGATACCATTATAGCAATGTTAGCCAACCTTTAAATTGTTAAAGTCGGGTCATTTAAACCCCACTTGAGAACACCCGCAAAATAGGCACATATAGACGGGGGCTGCTTACAGGGGTATTCCAGCACTTTAAAACATATCCACCATACCCAGGATAGGATATAAGTGTCTGATCACAGGGACCCTTCGAGATCTACAGAACAGGGCCTCAGCTCTTCCAGTTTCATGGAGCAGTGTGTGTCAGAATTTTCTATCCATTGTCTATGGGAGCACCGGAGATACCCGAGTACTATTTCTGCTGGAGTACCGCTTTAATCTCTGCCTCTTTTTTAGGTCCGGTTCATGTTCCTTTTCCTACCAAAATCAGAACTGATGGCAAGTATTTGCCAGGCAGACTGGGTATCGTTCTGATCTCTTGTTTTCTCCCGAGAGCTCTGCTTATCCCAGCTGCCACTGTCAAAACTAGAGTAAATTGATATAAATATGACAGATCCACTAACAATCTATGGGCCCAAGTGCAAAATTTGTACCAGGGCCACCACCTACCATGTGCCATTTATACTACTGGTGTCATCCTATCTGGTATCTGCCAATTATATATCTGGTGTCATCCTATCTGGCATCTGCCATTTATACTGCTGGTGTTGTCCTATATGGTATCTGTCATCTATACTACTGGTGTCATCCTATCTGGTATCATCCATCTATACTACGAGTGTCGTCCTGTATGGGATCTGCCATGTATACTACTGGTATCATCCTATCAGGTATCTGCCATTTATACTACTGGTGTTGCCTATTTGGTATCTTACATTTATACTACTAGTGTCATCTATCTGGTATCTGCCATATATACTACTAGTGTCGTCTATCTGGTATCTGCCATTTATACTACTGGTGTTGTCTATCTGGTATCTGCCATTTATACGACTGGTGTCGTCCTATCTGGTATCTGCCATTTATACTACTGGTGTTGTCCTATATTGTATCTGCCATTTATACTACTGGTGTCGTCCTATATGGGATCTGCCATTTATACTACTGGTGTCGTCCTATATGGGATCTGCCATTTATACTACTGGTGTTGTCTATTTGGTATCTTCCATTTATACTACTAGTGTTGTCTATCTGGTATCTGCCATATATACTACTAGTGTCGTCTATCTGGTATCTGCCATTTATACTTCTGGTATCATCCTATCAGGTATCTGCCATTTATCCTACTGGTGTTGCCTATCTGGTATCTGCCGTTTATACTACTGGTGTTGTCCTATCTGGTATCTGCCATATATACTACTAGTGTCGTCTATCTGGTATCTGCCATTTATACTTCTGGTATCATCCTATCAGGTATCTGCCATTTATCCTACTGGTGTTGCCTATCTGGTATCTGCCGTTTATACTACTGGTGTTGTCCTATCTGGTATCTGCCATTTATACTACTAGTGTTGTCTATGAGGTATCTGCCATTTATGCTACTGGTGTTGTCTATCTGGTATCTGCTGTTTATACTACTAGTGTCGTCTATCTGGTATCTGCCATTTATACTACTAGGGTTGTCTATCTGTTATCAGTTATTTATACTACTGGTGTTGTCCTATCCGATATCTGCCATCCATACTACCGGTGTTGTCCTATCTGGTATCAGCCATTTATACTACTGGTGTCGTCCTTATGTTTGGTTCCCCTGTAAGGAACCAAACTACAGTAGCTCCTGCTACCTCTGCACCCCCTATTGTGGAATAAGCGTGGTGCATCTGGCAGCTGCTTATCTCCCTTCCTAAAAAATACCATGTGAATAGTTAGATCCCTGCAAACAATGGATGTCTTATTTAACCGGTTCCCTGCCGGTATGGATTGTGTGGTGCGGTAAGTGGGCTGCAGTGGGGTCTCTTTGGTCCTGACGCTCTCTCAGTTCTTTAATGTGAGCAGCTGTCGGTCGTGCGATCCACTCTCAGGCAGTCTTCTCCCCCCAGAGAGAGAGGAGTGAGGAGGCTTTGATAAAAGAGCTAGACGGCTTTTATCATTCCCTTGAGGCGAGCGTAGGAAATCTATACTGGAATCTCTCAGTAACACTAAGCGGACTTTTTTTTTATCCTTGGCGGTTTTAATTGAGAGGGCCGAGAGCTTCAGCACAGATGGAAATATCTGGAAGGAAAAATCATACATATATATATATATATATATATATATATATATATATACACACACACATGGCGCTGTTAACCGCTGCACGTCTGGCACCCCACAATTCACAATCACTCTCGAATCCTTCAAATTCTCAGACAGCGTAATTGTTCGGGGATTAGATCAGTGGAACACGAGGCATTAGCAGGCAGCAGTCTGGAGAGGCCAAATGGCCCGGTCTGTAACCTCCAGAGGGTGGACGGCTGGGTCAGCAGCACAGTTGTTTGCGGTTTGCAGTCTGGAGCTTTGTACGTTGCAGAAATAAAAAAAAAGTCTGTACAGAGGGAACTGCGAGGAAGTGTAATATTAGAGACGGCTCGGGGATCAGCTGAAAACATGTTTTTTAGATTGCATGTTCTTCTGCTGAGGGAATGCATGACAGGGTCCGGTCTGCTCTTATAGGCGTTTCATATGAGCAATAATTATTCTTGTTATGCATGTAAGGGGCATTATTAAACTACTATAATACTGCCTCCTATGTACAAGAATATAATTACTATAATACTGCCTCCTATGTACAAGAATATAATTACTATAATACTGCCTCCTATGTACAAGAATATAACTACTATAATACTTCTCCTATATACGAGAATATAACTACTATAATACTGCTCCTATATACAAGAATATAACTACTATAATACTGCCTCCTATATACAAGAATATAACTACTATAATACTGCCTCCTATATACAAGAATATAACTACTATAATACTGCCTCCTATATACAAGAATATAACTACTATAATACTGTCTCCTATATACAAGAATATAACTACTATAATACTGCCTCCTATATACAAGAATATAACTACTATAATACTGCCTCCTATATACAAGAATATAACTACTATAATACTGCTCCTATATACAAGAATATAACTACTATAATACTGCTCCTATATACAAGAATATAACTACTATAATACTGCCTCATATGTACAAGAATATAACCACTATAATACTGCTCCTATATACAAGAATATAACTACTATAATACTGCTCCTATATACAAGAATATAACTACTATAATACTGCTTCTATATACAAGAATATAACTACTATAATACTGCCCCCTATATACAAGAATATAACTACTATAATACTGTCTCGTAAATACAAGAATATAACTACTATAATACTGTTCCTATATACAAGAATATAACTACTATAATACTGCTCCTATATACAAGAATATAACTACTATAATACTGCTCCTATATACAAGAATATAACTACTATAATACTGCTCCTATATACAAGAATATAACTACTATAATACTGCTCCTATATACAAGAATATAACTACTATAATACTACTCCTATATACAAGAATATAACTACTATAATACTGCTCCTATATACAAGAATATAACTACTATAATACTGCTCCTATATACAAGAATATAACTACTATAATACTGTCTCCTATATACAAGAATATAACTACTATAATACTGCTCCTATACACAAGAATATAACTACTATAATACTGCCTCCTATATACAAGAATATAACTACTATAATACTGCTCCTATATACAAGAATATAACTACTATAATACTGCTCCTATGTACAAGAATATAACTACTATAATACTGCCTCCTATGTACAAGAATATAACTACTATAATACTGCTCCTATATACAAGAATATAACTACTATAATACTGCTCCTATATACAAGAATATAACTACTATAATACTGCTCCTATATACAAGAATATAACTACTATAATACTACTCCTATATACAAGAATATAACTACTATAATACTGCTCCTATATACAAGAATATAACTACTATAATACTGCTCCTATATACAAGAATATAACTACTATAATACTGTCTCCTATATACAAGAATATAACTACTATAATACTGCTCCTATACACAAGAATATAACTACTATAATACTGCCTCCTATATACAAGAATATAACTACTATAATACTGCTCCTATATACAAGAATATAACTACTATAATACTGCTCCTATGTACAAGAATATAACTACTATAATACTGCCTCCTATGTACAAGAATATAACTACTATAATACTGCTCCTATATACAAGAATATAACTACTATAATACTGCTCCTATATACAAGAATATAGCTACTATAATACTGCTCCTATATACAAGAATATAACTACTATAATACTGCTCCTATATACAAGAATATAACTACTATAATACTGCCTCCTATATACAAGAATATAACTACTATAATACTGCCTCCTATATACAAGAATATAACTACTATAATACTGCTCCTATATACAAGAATATAACTACTATAATACTGCTCCTATATACAAGAATATAACTACTATAATACTGCTCCTATATACAAGAATATAACTACTATAATACTGCCTCATATATACAAGAATATAACTACAATAATACTGCTCATATATACAAGAATATAACTACTATAATACTGCTCCTATATACAAGAATATAACTACTATAATACTGCTCCTATATACAAGAATATAACTACTATAATACTGCCTCCTATATGCAAAAATATAACTACTATAATACTGCTCCTATATACAAGAATATAACTACTATAATACTGCTCCTATATACAAGAATATAACTACTATAATACTGCCTCCTATATACAAGAATATAACTACTATAATACTGCTCCCTATATACAAGAATATATCTACTAGAATACTGCCCCTATATACAAGAATATAACTACTATAATACTGCTCCTATATACAAGAATATAACTACTATAATACTGCCTCCTATATGCAAAAATATAACTACTATAATACTGCTCCTATATACAAGAATATAACTACTATAATACTGCTCCTATATACAAGAATATAACTACTATAATACTGCCTCCTATATACAAGAATATAACTACTATAATACTGCTCCCTATATACAAGAATATATCTACTAGAATACTGCCCCTATATACAAGAATATAACTACTATAATACAGCCCCTATATACAAGAATATAACTACTATAATAATGCTCCTATTGTATATTAAATGGCGCTTTGCAGTTCATAAAAAGATCTAATAAAAATAACCCGTCACCTGGCTTCTTTACATAGAGTCAGTATTGAAGAAGTGGAATTTGCGGGGTTAAATTGCTCGCATGCTGGCGGTAATCAGAGACAGGCACAGTAGGGCTGCGGCTTACAATCCTGTCCTCGGGAGTTCCTGGGGAGTGAAATCCATGGATCTCGCCATAAAACCCATCTCTCTGGCGGATGTAACCGCACACCGAGAGATTCACCTGGATTAACCCTTGTCTGATTGGGGGTGGGGGGTTGTGTAGCCCCAGGAAATCCTGTGGTGACTCAGATACAGGGATGTTTATGATACAGCAGTGCAGTCCTGTTATTGCAGCAGTATCATACATAGGAAACCTAAAACGGGGCCCCCTGCTGGGGAACAGGGCAGTCTGCAGGTGGGCCCTCTAAACCTCCACCTTCCATTATGTTAGGGCACCTAGTGAAATACCCCCCGGGGGCCACGATGGCCATGTAGCGTAAGGGTCTATTCACACTGCAGAATTTCCTCTAGCTGCCTGAAATTAAAGGGGTGCTCCACTGGAAAACTTTTTTTTTTTTTTTTTATCAACTGGTACCAGAAAGTTAAACAGATTTGTAAATTACTTCTATTTAAAAATCTTAAAGGGGTTCTCCACCATAAGGTGATTTTCGTAGGTACTGGGCAGACAGTAATGGACATGCTTAGGAAGGATCTGCGCTTGTCTTGGGGCTAAATGGCTATGTCATGAGATTACCATAACACTGTGGATAACTTTTTGTGAACTGGTATTTCCTTTTTGACTTATGTTTTTTTTTACTACAAATCCCACAATTCCATTTTCCTCCCTCCCACACATCAGCGACCCCACCCATTGAAACAAAAGATCTGTGGTTTTCAATCAGGGTGCCTACAGCTGTTGCATTAGTTGCAGATTGATCCATCCACCCATTGAAGCAGACAGGCTCCCTGTCATCAGCTGACTAGTGATGTCAGGTCTCGGCCGCATTGCAACCTGGGAAAAATCTGAGACAACAGTCATTTTGTATGCTGGTAAAAATAAATTTTGGGGTGAAAATCACATAAGAATTGTGAGAAAACCGTCACACACAGGTACAGACTCTATATTATGCACTACACTAACTGTACAGCCCCTGTAGCAAAGTCAAATAAAAAAAATCCTGGAATACCCCTTTAATCCTTCCAGTACTTATCAGCTGCTGTATTCTCCACAGAAATGTATTTTCTTTTTCAATTTCCTTTCTGTTTGACCACAGTGCTCTCTGCTGACACCTCTGTCCAGTTTAGGAACTGTCCAGAGTAGGAGCAAATCACCTTAGCAAACCTATCCTGCTCCATACAGTTCCTAAAATGGACAGAGGTGTCAGCAGAGAGCACTGTGGTCAGACAGAAAGGAAATGCAAAAGAACTTTCTGTGGAGCATACAGCATCTGATAAGTACTGGAAGGATTAATATTTTTTTTAAATAGAAGTAATTTACAAATCTGTTTCACTTTCTGGCACCAGCTGATTTAAAAAAAAAAAAAGTTTTTCAGGGGAGTACCCCTTTAACCCCTTAACGACGCAGGACGTATATTTACGTCCTGCGCCGGCTCCCGCGATATGAAGCGGGATCGCGCCGCGATCCCGCATCATATCGCGTCGGTCCCGGCGCTAATCAACGGCCGGGACCCGCGGCTAATACCACACATCGCCGATCGCGGCGATGTGCGGTATTAACCCTTTAGAAGCGGCGGTCAAAGCTGACCGCCGCTTCTAAAGTGAAAGTGAAAGTGACCCGGCTGCTCAGTCGGGCTGTTCGGGACCGCCGCGGTGAAATCGCGGCGTCCCGAACAGCTGATCGGACACCCGGAGGGCTCTTACCTGCCTCCCCGGTGTCCGATCGACGAATGACTGCTCCGTGCCTGAGATCCAGGCAGGAGCAGTCAAGCGCCGATAACACTGATCACAGGCGTGTTAATGCACGCCAGTGATCAGCATTAGAGATCAGTGTGTGCAGTGTTATAGGTCCCTATGGGATAACAATGATCAGTATAAGAGATCAGTGTGTGCAGTGTTATAGGTCCCTATGGGATAACAATGATCAGTATAAGAGATCAGTGTGTGCAGTGTTATAGGTCCCTATGGGACCTATAACACTGCAAAAAAAATGTAAAAAAAAAGTGTTAATAAAGGTCATTTAACCCCTTCCCTAATAAAAGTTTGAATCACCCCCCTTTTCCCATAAAAAAAATAAAACAGTGTAAAAAAAATAAAAAATAAACATATGTGGTATCGCCGCATGCGTAAATGTCCGAACTATAAAAATATATCATTAATTAAGCCGTACGGTCAATGACGTACGCGCAAAAAAATTCCAAAGTCCAAAAAAGCGTATTTTGGTCACTTTTTATATCATTAAAAAATGAATAAAAAGTGATCAAAAAGTCCGATCAAAACAAAAATCATACCGATAAAAACTTCAGATCACGGCGCAAAAAATGAGTCCTCATACCGCCCTGTACGTGGAAAAATAAAAAAGTTATAGGGGTCAGAAGATGACATTTTTAAACGTATAAATTTTCCTGCATGTAGTTATGATTTTTTCCAGAAGTGCGACAAAATCAAACCTATATAAGTAGGGGATCATTTTAACCGTATGGACCTACAGAATAATAAGGTGTCATTTTTACCGAAATATGCACTGCGTAGAAACGAAAGCCCCCAAAAGTTACAAAATGGCGTTTTTTTTTCGATTTTGTCGCACAATGATTTTTTTTTCCGTTTCACCGTGCATTTTTGGGTAAAATGACTAATGTCACTGCAAAGTAGAATTGGCGACGCAAAAAATAAGCCATAATATGGATTTTTAGGTGGAAAATTGAAAGGGTTATGATTTTTAAAAGGTAAGGAGGAAAAAACGAAAGTGCAAAAACGGAAAAACCCTGAGTCCTTAAGGGGTTAAAGCCCATAGACTTTGGGATTCCACAAGCAGAAATTCAGAAGTGTGATTGAGAGTGCGGAATCCCATAGAAGTCTATGGGCCTTAATTTCAGGCAGAATTCCGCTAAATTCTTCCGTGTGAATAGACTCTAGAGCGTAACATGTCTGACATAAAGCGGCGCGCTGCGGGATATTTGTTCCCCTGTAGGACCACCGAAGCGCGCCGCCGTCACTCACTTTTTGACGCCATTTGCAGGAATGATTGATATCAGAAAGCAATAGTTCACATCCCGCCGCACAAGAGCGCGGAGGTTTTATATGCGCCGGGAGATTCCTTAAATCTAGAAACCGATGATCCGCAATGTCAGGTTTGATTGTTTTGGGCAAATGTAGCCCCACCTGAACATCTGGGGGGAAGGGGTTCTGCAGTTTTTTGAGGACTCTTTTTACGTAACAATAATAAAACAGCAATAATAAAGAAGCACTTAATTTTTTTATATTTTTTTTTTGCTTTAATAGTGCAGCATAGGCTATTCGATAAAAAAAAAAAAATGTAGCGGTTCTTGTGTATGTTTTGTGCTTTCCTGTTTTAGGTGGTGTGGCAGGCATGGGATAGGCTTTATTTTAGATAAATTCATCACTGACGTGAATGTGAAGCTGCCTGCATTGCCCATGAATCATTTGACTTTGCAGAGAGAAGCTGTGGAGTCTCTTCACTGCATCTGATCATCTAATTAGACTGCTGGTGAACTAACAAGTCTCATCATAAGTGGGTTGGGGTCAGTTCACATACTGTGCAGTTTTGTAGTATAACTACTATATATCCTGATCACATAGAGATAGCAGCAGTATAGAGATAGAGATGAAGGGGAGGAGTATAACTACTATATATTCTGATCCCATAGAGATAGCAGCAGCAGTATTCAGATAGAGCTGGAGGAAAGGTGTATAACTACTATATTGCCTGATCCCATAGAGATAGTAGCAACAGTATACAGATAGAGCTGAAGGGGAGGTGTATAACTACTATATATTCTGATCCCATAGAGATAGCAGCAGTATACAGATAGAGCTGAAGGGGAGGTGTATAACTACTATATATCCTGATCCTATAGTGATAGCAGCAGTATACAGATAGAACTGGAGGGGAAGTGTATAACTACCATATATCCTGATCCCATAGAGATAGCAGCAGTATACAGATACAGCTGAAGGGGAGGTGTATAACTGCTATATATCCTGATCCTATAGAGATAGCAGCAGTATACAGATAAAGCTGGAGGGGGAGGTGTATAACTACTATATATCCTGATGCCATAGAGATAGCAGCAGTATACAGATAGAGCTGGAGAAGAGGTGTATAACTACTATATATCCTGATCCTATAGAGATAGCAGCAGTATACAGATAGAGCTGGAGGGGAGGTGTATGACTACTATATATCCTGATCCCATAGAGATAGCAGCAGTATACAGATAAAGCTGGAGGGGGAGGTGTATAACTACTATATATCCTGATCCCATAGAGATAGCAGCAGTATACAGATAGAGCTGGTTTGTCCAAAGACATGCCCGGTATACTGGGAGATGTAGTTTTGCAACAGCTGGAGGTACACTAGTTGGGAAACACTGTGTTGAAGGAAATGCCCTTTAAGGTGATTGCAAAGCGTTGTCAGGGGCGTGGGGCTGTCGCCAGGCTGCAGAGCGTTAGATGGGGACGGCGAGGAGCTTCTGAATCATTTGATAGAGTTCAGCGCGTCTCAGCGGGGAGTTGATGGTATGAGCAGGGTTCTCTGCTGCAGAGTTGAACGCTCGTCTCCTACAAAGCAGCTTTGTCTCGCCCGCCGCCTTCTCCGCTGTGATCCCGGGCTTGTAGCGCCAGATTTTTCTGTTGATTCCGTTGCCAGACAGATGTGCAGCTCCTGTCCTGGGGGCTGATACCCAACGCCCGGAGTCCATGTGGAGCCCTCGAAATGGCTTCTGCAGCTGGTGAAAATGACCTATTGTTTAAATAAAGTTTTTATGTTCAACATATTAAAGGGGTACTCCGACATAAGGTAAAAAAAAATAATAATGCTGCAACGGCATATAGCATAGTTTACCTGCCTGCGCCAGTTCTGAAACCACCAAAAATCCATTCTTTTTGGGGTTTTAGTCTTCTACTCTGGTGACCATGGCGGCCATTTTAAAGTCAGCCATTTTGAATCCAACCTTTGTTTTTTCAATAGGAAGAGGGTCATGTGACACATCAAACTTATTGGGAATTTCACAAGAAAAACAATGATGTGCTTGGTATTAACGTAACTTTATTCTTTCATGAGTTATTTACAAGTTTCTGACCACTTATAAAATGTGTTCAATGTGCTAGCATTTCTCCTGCGGTGTATATAGTAGTATATAGCAGTGTATACGGATACTGGAAGCCTGTGCTAGCATTTCTCCTGCGGTGTATATAGTAGTATATAGCAGTGTATATGGATACTGGAAGCCTGTGCTAGCATTTCTCCTGTGGTGTATATAGTAGTATATAGCAGTGTATACGGATACTGGAAGCCTGTGCTAGCATTTCTCCTGCGGTGTATATAGTAGTATATGGCAGTGTATACGGATACTGTAAGTCTGTGCTAGCATTTCTCCTGCGGTGTATATAGCAGTGTATACAGATACTGGAAGCCTGTGCTAGCATTTCTCCTGCGGTGTATATAGTAGTATATAGCAGTGTATACGGACACTGTAAGCCTGTGCTAGCATTTCTCCTGCGGTGTATATAGTAGTATATAGCAGTGTATACGGATACTGGAAGCCTGTGCTAGCATTTTTCCTGCGGTGTATATAGTAGTATATAGCAGTGTATACAGATACTGGAAGCCTGCGCTAGCATTTCTCCTGCGGTGTATATAGTAGTGTATAGCAGTGTATACAGATACTGGAAGCCTGTGCTAGCATTTCTCCTGCGGTGTATATAGTAGTGTATAGCAGTGTATACGGATACTGGAAGCCTATGCTAGCATTTCTCCTGCAGTGTATATAGTAGTATATAGCAGTGTATACGGATACTGGAAGCCTGTGCTAGCATTTCTCCTGCGGTATATATAGTAGTATATAGCAGTGTATACAGATACTGGAAGCCTGTGCTAGCATTTCTCCTGCGGTGTATATAGTAGTATATAGCAGTGTATATGGATACTGGAAGCCTGTGCTAGCATTTCTCCTGTGGTGTATATAGTAGTATATAGCAGTGTATACGGATACTGGAAGCCTGTGCTAGCATTTCTCCTGCGGTGTATATAGTAGTATATAGCAGTGTATACAGATACTGGAAGCCTCGGCTAGCATTTCTCCTGGAGTGTATATAGTAGTATATAGCAGTGTATACAGATACTGGAAGCCTGTGCTAGCATTTCTCCTGCAGTGTATATAGTAGTATATAGCAGTGTATACAGATACTGGAAGCCTGTGCTAGCATTTCTCCTGCGGTGTATATAGCAGTATATAGCAGTGTAAACGGATACTGGAAGCCTGTGCTAGCATTTCTCCTGCGGTGTATATAGTAGTATATAGCAGTGTATACGGATACTAGAAGCCTGTGCTAGCATTTCTCCTGCGGTGTATATAGTAGTATATAGCAGTATATAGAGAAGAGGGTTGCATTGACAATCCAACACAATGGGCAGCACATTGAACACATTTTAGAAGTGGTCAGAAACTTGTCAATAACTCATGAAAGAATAAAGTTACGTTAAAACCAAGAACATCATTGTTTTTCTTGTGAAATTCCCAATAAGTTTGATGTGTCACATGACCCTCTTCCTATTGAAAAAACTAAAGTTGGATTCAAAATGGCCGACTTCAAAATGGCCGCCATGGTCACATCCATCTTGAAAAGTTTCCCCCCTCACATATACTAATGTGCCACAAACAGGAAGTTAATATCACCAACCATTCCCATTTTATTAAGGTGTATCCATATAAATGGCCCATCCTGTACTATTCCCAGGATGTGTTGCTTTCCATTGGGTCTTCATCGCAGTTCTCTTCCCTTCTATTCCACTCTCACGGCACTCCAGCCAGTTCCTTGCCCAGAGCTGTTGCAGAACATCTTATTTGCCAGCAGACTACCGCAGAGTGAGGTTGCAGCACCTGCTATTCATTTTGTGTCTGCTCCTCTTCCTGTGGCATTGGTTAGCACAAGGCAGCATGCTGCAAACACACTTCATTCTGTCCCAATAAATATATATGTATATGTGTATATAACGGAGATGTAGGCTGTAGAAGGCTAGTCAGAGGTGATGACATCACTCATTGGGCGGGGCTAGAGCCCAGAGACAAGATCCAACCACGCCTCCTGAGACAGAAGAGGAGAAAGTGAGGAGCTGGGGAGCTGCTGAGACAAAACCACACTGACAAACAGAGGACTACACAATTTCCTTTCAGGAGAGAGAGGAGTCTGAAAGCTGCTCAAACAACACCACACTGATAATGAGAGGTTTACACAACTACTATTAGGAAAGATGGAGGAACAGGGTGCTGCTAAGACAACTTCACACTGACAATGAGATGACTACACAACTTCCTGTCAGGGATTAATCACGCAAAATCATGTCACTTTGAACTACCTCCTAAAACTGTGCCCAGTATGTTAAAGCTGTTTAGTTGTGTAAAGCGGCTATACTTTTGTGTAATGCGGCCATACCTTGGTGTAATGCGGCCATACTTTAGTGTAATGCGTCCATACCTTTGTGTAATGCGGCCTTACCTAGGTGTAATGCGGTCATACCTTTGTGTAATGCGGCCTTACCTAGGTGTAATGCGGTCATACCTTTGTGTAATGCGGCCATACCTTTGTGTAATGCGGCCATACCTAGGTGTAATGCGGCCATACCTTTGTGTAATGCGGCCATACCTAGGTGTAATGCGGCCATACCTTTGTGTAATGCGGCCATACCTAGGTGTAATGCGGCCATACCTTTGTGTAATGCGGTCATACCTTTGTGTAATGCGGCCATACCTAGGTGTAATGCGGCCATACCTAGGTGTAATGCGGCCATACCTTTGTGTAATGCGGCCATACCTAGGTGTAATGCGGCCATACCTTTGTGTAATGCGGCCATACCTAGGTGTAATGCGGCCATACCTTTGTGTAATGCGGCCATACCTAGGTGTAATGCGGCCATACCTTTGTGTAATGCGGTCATACCTTTGTGTAATGCGGCCATACCTAGGTGTAATGCGGCCATACCTTTGTGTAATGCGGCCATACCTAGGTGTAATGCGGCCATACCTTTGTGTAATGCGGTCATACCTTTGTGTAATGCGGTCATACCTTTGTGTAATGCGGTCATACCTTTGTGTGTTTATTGTGTTTCGGGGTCAACAACAGTTGGATAGGCATGGCCACGGGTCCACAATGCCTCTGGGGGGCTGAGAATTCCTGTTCTATATGCGATGATAAGGAGGTGGCTACTGGAAAGTGATCTGAACAGCATTACAGTGAGAGGTGACAAAAGTATGTATCGGAGACATTAGGAGCTCAGCCTCCCCTCCCCTGTAGAATGATCTGCACAGGTCACAGAGCACGCTCACAAACATGTCCCATACAAAGGGTCTGGAGGTGTTCAGTGTGGCTGTCCATTGGGTGTGCTGTAAAGCATATCACTAAATGATGTTAAAAACAACAGAGGCAATTTGGCTGCCCCCATAATAATGTACTAAAAATAAAAATAAAAAACTAACAGAAAATAGAACCAGATTAGAAAAAAAAGAACATGTTTCAGTATCGGGCACCAATGTGTAAAAAATTAAAATCTAAGCAACACGTTCCCTTTCCATCTCTTTGCCTTTTGCGGAGGGAGAGCAGAATGCAGGCGCGGCAGTGTCTCTGTGCTCAGTCAGCTAGTAGACTACGCCAAAACCTGCCAACTCTGTCGCTTGTAGCACGCGGTACATGGTGTCGTGGCGGTGTCACCCGTCTTATCTTCAGCTGCCTGGAAAACGAAAAAGGAAATTATCAGTAATATTTTGAAAAAGAAAAAAACAAAAAACAATGTTAAGTATTGTAAATCAGTATTACTGCCTGATTCCTTAATCTGACACCCCTGAAATTCCGCTAATCCGGCATTTAAGAAAAACAGGCCTGATGCTGGATTAGCAGGCGGCGGTCAGAGAAGATAAGCTACCACCAGAGGTTGCAGCACTTGATATTCATTCCTTGTCTGCTCCTCTGCTCGTGCATTCTAAAGGAGATAAGGAAGTCTGGCACCGGCTTCAGCTGGCCATACATTTCAGATAGCTATCTCTGCAGACCCCTACATACACAGGTCTGCTCAGCTCAGCTGAGCGTGCATGTGTTCTGCATAGGGAGCGAGAGAAAGTCACTGCCAGACACCTCTGGTGGCTACTTGTTTTTCCAAAAACATAAGGATTGTACATAATAAAATCTAACATTCCCTACCCTTGTCTACCATAGGAGAAGAGTAATGAGGCCTCCATATATATATATATATATATATATATATATATATATATATATATATATATATATATATATATAGGCATTATCTAGAAATAGAAACACAAAGCCAATTTTTCCAAAAACAGCACCTCCCCTTTCCTCAGGTTGTGTGTGGCATTGCAGCTCAGTTCCATTGAAGTGATTGGTGCCAAGTTGCAATACCACACACAACCTGAGAACAGGGGTGGTGCTGTTTTCAGAAGAAATGGGCTGGGTAACCCCTTTCATGTATTGTGTAGGCCACCTTTACTCCCCTCTACTCATAGAGAACACATGCATGCTCTTCTGAGCTGACCAAGCATGTGATGCAGTTTTTATATATTTTTTTTATTTAAATTTTTTTATTATTATTATTTTATATTAATTTTATTTGGCTTTTTTCTCATTACAAATCATGTGATTTTTTTTTTCATCATGTGACGCGATCATGTGAAAAATGCCAACCTACATGCCAGTATTTCCCAACCAGCGTGCCTCTAGCTGTCACAAAACTACAACTCCCAGCATGCTCCTGACAATGTTCTGCAATAACCTTAAAGATCACTTCCTCTAACACAGTGTTTCCCAACCAAAGTGCCTCCGGCTGTTGCAAAACTACAACTCCCAGCATGTCCGGGCATGCTGGGAGTTGTAGTTTTGCAACAGCTGGAGGCACACTGGTTGGAAGACACCCTAGTTTCCACATGTGTGACATAGCTTACTCCAGCACATAAAAGGTTAACCCTCCCCTCCTGTAGATTGAAACCAGAGCTGTATACAGAAATATACACATTTATTCTCTGAAATTCAAAAAATTTTTTACTGAAATTGCTGAATTCCCGAGCGCCCTAACAAAAGAAGCCGTCTCGTTGCTTCGGGTTACCGCACGTTTCTTACCTGCGTTTTTTTACATTTTTTTTGCTCTTTTTTTTTTTTTTTTTTTTTTTTTTTTTTTTTTTTTTTTTATACAAAACCTGGAATCATTTAAGACTCCATTATATCAAGCCGGAGATTTATTAGACATAGTTGGAGTCTGAAATAAATGGCGCTTATAGATTGCGGGAGTGGGGGGGGGGATAAAACGTGAGGTGAAGTGAAATAGCGAGATCAAAGGAAAAGCCATTGCCAGACATCTGGATTCATTTTTAGTTGTTTTATTTTTTGTCGGTGTACTATAGGCTCCTCTTTGTCGCTGACTTTTATTTTTACTTAAAGTTTATCTCCGTTGGGGAGCAAGAAAAAAAATCTGGTGTGACTGCGGTTCAACCCGAAATCGCCCAAACCCCCCCCCCCCCCCCCACACAGTGTCACACTCAGGAAAAGGAAAAGCTGTGGGAGATTAGCTCCATAGAACCAGTCAAGTAGAAGCAAAACAAGTCAGAGATAGCGACGTTTAAACAGGGCGTCTCCTAATTTTTTTTTCCAGCAAACAAACAAATACAGCCATCACAAACAACACAAAATAAATCCTGCTTACTAACTATACAGATCCTTTCCCTGTCTATACATGTGGCTTACTACCAGCCACCTAACACAATGATCAACAAATAGATTACTTACACAGGTCACAATGTCCCCTTTTGAGACTGCACACCTCTGGATTAAAACTCTCATCAGTGATGCAGATTCCTCAAAGCCTCTTCTGTAGACTGACTTTCACCTAGTTGTAAAGCCCAGTGTCGTGCTGTCTTCAGCACCTGTGCTGATCTGCACTAGTCTTCGGTGCACCTCCCCCAACCCACCCCCCTCGCTCAGGTTTCCGTGACACAGTAATCAGGAGGTGAGGGAAACAGGAAGCGGACAGGAGAGGGCACCCTGTTGTTGTCATGTATGTGTGCGGAGGGGAAATATACGAACGCCCTGGCATCCTGCCTCTGCCCTGTAGCCTGCCACATGTAACAACTCTGCCTGGCAAGCCTCAAACCCCTGCTGCACTTTTTGTATCGTCAGTGCTTTCACCCTCTTTCCGGCTGCACCTCCTGTCACCTGCCCTCCTGCTGCACCTCCTGTCACCTGCCCTCCTGCTGCACCTCCTGTCACTGCTGCACCTCTTGTCACTGCCGTTGCCCTCCCTCCTGCTGCACTTTGTGTCACTGTCACTGCTGTCGCCTTTCCTCCTGCTGCACCTTCTGTCACTCTCTCTCCTGTTGCACCTCCTATTACTGCTGTTGCCCTCTGTCCTACTGCACCTACGGTCTCCCTTTCTCCTGCTGTCACTGCTTTCAACCCTCCCTACTGCACCTTCTGTCCCTGCTATCGCCCTCCTGCTGCACCTCCTGTCACTGCTGTCACTCTCTCTTGCTGCACCTCCTGTCACCCTCCCTCCTGCTGTCACTGCTCTAAGTGCTGTCACCCTCCCTCCTGCTGCACATTGTATCACTGCTGTCGCCCTCCCTCCTGCTGCCCTTCCTGTCACGGCTGTCGCCCTCCCTCCTGCTGCCCTTCCTGTCACTGCTGTCGCCCTCCTTCCTGCTGCACCTCCCGTCACTGCTTTCGCTCTCCCTCCTGCTGCACCTCTTGTCACTGCTTTCGCTCTCCCTCCTGCTGCACCTCCTGCCACCCTTCTTCCTGCTGCACCTCCTGTCACTGCTGTCACCCTCCCTCCTGCTGCACCTCCTGTAACTGCTTTCGCTCTCCCTCCTGCTGCACCTCCTGTAACTGCTTTCGCTCTCCCTCCTGCTGCACCTCCAGCCACCCGTCTTCCCGCTGCACCTCCTGTCACTTCTTTCGCTCTCCCTCCTGCTGCACCTCCTGTCACTGCTGTTGCCCTTGCACCAAATAAGTAGAAATTTTAAAAAAATTGTTAAAAATAAATAAATAAAATCATAAATCATACTTGTCCAAACTGATAAATGATTACATTCTTGATCCTGCACAATCGACGGTGTAAAAGCTAAAACAATTGCTGTCTCTTTAAGTGCCGCACTTGCCGGGGCAAAAAGAATTTAAAAAAAATAGTCATAATGGGACTCTCAAAACCAGGAAAGAAAATCCAGCAATCAGTCATGTGTAAAATTACATCTTTTATTGAGTATCCACTAAAAAGTGACAGGAGACGACATAGTGAGAACAAAATTCTTGACTGGTTTCTGGGGTTGTTACCCCCTTAATCATGAGCCCAGTGGGATTCTAGGAGGTAAAGATTTATTGAATCACATGTACAAATGGTCCAATGCAGAGAACCCCATCCACATGTGTTTCATTAAAGACCTTACTCATAGCGTAGGGCAGTGTTTGCAAAACTACAACTCCCAGCATGCCCGGACAGCCGTTGGCTGTCCGGGCATGCTGGGAGTTGTAGTTTTGCAACACAGGTTGGGAAACACCGGCATAGAGAGGTGCAGCCATCCCCATCACTAAATCTGCATTTGTGTTACCCGACGCATTTCGCGGCTGGCTCCCGACACACTCAGTGTTAATAAAGCCTATGTGGCCCGCTTTTGTCCTGCCCAGCGGCGGACCGGGAGCGAGCGCTCAGTCTGCTGCGTGTGTTTCGGAGGATGTGTGTGTGGGGCATGAAGCCCGCTAATCTCTTTTTAATTGGTGCGCTTGGAACGGCTGGGTAGAGAAATGACAAAACCCTCCGACAAGAAGGCTCATGCCTCTGCAACACATTCATCTTCTGTTCCGTGGCGCGCGGGGAACAGGCACCTTCTGCAAAGGAACAGCTAATCCCTAGCTCAGCGCTAGCAGGGCGCGCTGCGTGTGTGTGTGTGTGTGAGACGGAATCACGAGGAAGTTCTGATATTTATTTTCAGGTCCTTAGAGGACCGCCGAAACGCGTTGCCGCATTGATTCCTGTCTCCTGGTCGAGAGACCCTGCAGACATTTTTCTTATTTTTTATTTGGTTTCTCCTTCTTCTTTGTCAGAAGAAAAAGGGAAAATCTGAGGGTTCTTTTAAAGGGGGCTTTAACGTCTTATGACACCGCTGCGGGTAGCGGGTTCCCGTGAGTGGGCCCTTGACATCTGGAGGTGAAAGGGCTGCAGAGCTCGCTGCAGTCAGAGATTTCGGTCACTCTGTTAGGAGCATTGGAGGCGCCATTGATTTCAGGGAAGATATGTCAGGGACAATTGAAATCAATGACGGAGCTAAGGTGTCCAGGACTGCAGAGATACCCGACATACATTACTGAGGAGCATAATCTATTTATCTATCTCATATCTATCTATCTCATATTTATCTATATCATATCTATCTATCTCATATCTATCTTATATCTATCTATCTCATATCTATCTATATCATATCTATCTATTTATCTCATATTTATCTATCTCATATCTATCGCTCTCATATCTATCTATCTCATATCTATCTTATATCTACCTCATATCTATCTATCTCATATCTATCTATCTATCTCATATCTATCTATCTACCTCATATCTATCTTATATCTACCTCATATCTATCTCATATCTATCTATCTACCTCATATCTATCTATCTCATATCTATCTATCTATCTCATATCTATCTATCTATCTCCAGACATGATGCTGCCCCCACCATGATCACTGTAGGGATGGTATTGGGTAGGTGATGGGCAGTGCCTGGTTTCCTCCAGACATGATGCTGCCCCCACCATGATCACTGTAGGGATGGTATTGGGCAGGTGATGGGCAGTGCCTGGTTTCCCCAGACATGATGCTGCCCCCACCATGATCACTGTAGGGATGGTATTGGGCAGGTGATGGGCAGTGCCTGGTTTCCCCCAGACATGATGCTGCCCCCACCATGATCACTGTAGGGATGGTATTGGGCAGGTGATGGGCAGTGCCTGGTTTCCTCCAGACATGATGCTGCCCCCACCATGATCACTGTAGGGATGGTATTGGGTAGGTGATGGGCAGTGCCTGGTTTCCCCCAGACATGATGTTGCCCCCACCATGATCACTGTAGGGATGGTATTGGGTAGGTGATGGGCAGTGCCTGGTTTCCTCCAGACATGATGCTGCCTCCACCATGATCACTGTAGGGATGGTATTGGGCAGGTGATGGGCAGTGCCTGGTTTCCTCCAGACATGATGCTGCCCCCACCATGATCACTGTAGGGATGGTATTGGGCAGGTGATGGGCAGTGCCTGGTTTCCCCCAGACATGATGCTGCCCCCACCATGATCACTGTAGGGATGGTATTGGGCAGGTGATGGGCAGTGCCTGGTTTCCCCCAGACATGATGCTGCCCCCACCATGATCACTGTAGGGATGGTATTGGGCAGGTGATGGGCAGTGCCTGGTTTCCTCCAGACATGATGCTGCCCCCACCATGATCACTGTAGGGATGGTATTGGGTAGGTGATGGGCAGTGCCTGGTTTCCCCCAGACATGATGTTGCCCCCACCATGATCACTGTAGGGATGGTATTGGGTAGGTGATGGGCAGTGCCTGGTTCCCCCCAGACATGATGTTGCCCCCACCATGATCACTGTAGAGATGGTATTGGGCAGGTGATGGGCAGTACCTGATTTCCTCCAGACATGATGCTGCCCCCACCATGATCACTGTAGGGATGGTATTGGGCAGGTGATGGGCAGTGCCTGGTCTCCTCCAGACATGATGCTGCCCCCACCATGATCACTGTAGTGATGGTATTGGGCAGGTGATGGGCAGTGCCTGGTTTCCCCCAGACATGATGCTGCCCCCCACCATGATCACTGTAGGGATGGTATTGGGCAGGTGATGGGCAGTGCCTGGTTTCCTCCAGACATGATGCTGCCCCCACCATGATCACTGTAGGGATGGTATTGGGCAGGTGATGGGCAGTGCCTGGTTTCCCCCAGACATGATGCTGCCCCCACCATGATCACTGTAGGGATGGTATTGGGCAGGTGATGGGCAGTGCCTGGTTTCCCCCAGACATGATGCTGCCCCCACCATGATCACTGTAGGGATGGTATTGGGCAGGTGATGGGCAGTGCCTGGTTTCCCCAGACATGATGCTGCCCCCACCATGATCACTGTAGAGATGGTATTGGGCAGGTGATGGGCAGTGCCTGGTTTCCCCCAGACATGATACTTAGAATTAAGGCCAGAAAGTTCAATCTTGTTTTTATCAATCCAGATAATCTTGTTCCTCACAGTCTTTCAGTCCTTAACCCCTTAAGGACCGGAGGTTTTTCCGTTTTTGCATTTTCGTTTTTTGCTCCTTGCCTTTAAAAAATCATAACTCTTTCAAATTTACACCTAAAAATCCATATGATGGCTTATTTTTTGCGCCACCAATTCTACTTTGTAATGACGTCAGTCATTTTGCCCAAAAATCTATGGTGAAGCGGGAAAAAAAATCATTGTGCGACAAAATTTAAAAAAAAACGCTGTTTTGTAACTTTTGGGGGCTTCCGTTTCTACGTAGTACATTTTTCGGTAAAAATGACACCTGATATGTATTCTGTAGGTCCATACGATTAAAATGATACCCTACTTATATAGGTTTGATTTTGTCGGACTTCTGGAAAAAATCATAACTACATGCAGGAAAATTAATACGTTTAAAATTGTCATCTTCTGACCCCTATAACTTTTTTATTTTTCCATGTATGGGGCGGTATGAGGGCTCATTTTTTGCGCCGTGATCTGAAGTTTTTAACGGTACCATTTTTGCATTGATAGGACTTATTTATTTTTATTTCATGATATAAAAAGTGACCAAAAATGCACTATTTTGGACTTTGGAATTTTTTTGCGCGCACGCCATTGACCGTGCGGTTTAATTAACGATATATTTTTATAATTCGGACATTTCCGCACGCGGCGATACCATTTATGTTTATTTTTATTTACACTGTGTTTTTTCTTTTATGGGAAAAGGGGGGTGATTCAAACTTTTAATAGGGAAGGGGTTAAATGATGTTTATTCACTTTTTTTTTGCACTTTTTTTTTGCAGTGTTATAGGTCCCATAGGGACCTATAACACTGCACACACTGATCTTTTACATTGATCACTGGTTTCTCATAAGAAACCAGTGATCGATGATTCTGCCACATGACTGCTCATGCCTGGATCTCAGGCACTGAGCAGTCATTCGGCGATCGAACAGCGAGGAGGCAGGTAGGGGCCCTCCCGCTGTCCTGTCAGCTGTTCGGGATGCCGCGATTTCACCGCGGCTATCCCGAACAGCCCACTGAGCTAGCCGGCATGCTTTCGGTTTCACTTTAGACGCGGCGTTCAACTTTGAACGCCGCGTCTAAAGGGTTAATAGCGCGCGGCACAGCGATCAATGCCGCGCGCTATTAGCCACGGGTCCCGGCCGTTGTTAGAGGCCGGGCCCGAACCGCTATGACGCGGGGCCACGCCGTGGCCCCGCGTTATAGATCGGGAGTGGACACATGACGTTCCAGTACGTCATGTGTCCTTAAGGGGTTAAGATGCTTTTTTTTTTTTTTTTTTCTTCAAACTTCAGGCAGCTTGCATGTGTATTTTACTTAGTTGAGGCTTCTTTCTGACTTAAAGCCCTTATTGTGGAGGCTGCAGTGATGGTTCTGGAAGTTTCTCTCATGTGCATACAGGATCTTTAGATCTCCAGAGTGACCATTGATCTTGGTTTTGGTCATCCCTCTTACCAAGGCCCTTCTTCCCTGATTACTTGGTTTGTTGGGGTGACAGCTCTGGGAAGAGTCCTGGTTGTTCCTTCTTATTTCATGTAAGAATTATGGAGGTCGCTGAGCTCTCTGGAACTTTTAGTGCAGCAGAAATGGCTTTTGTCCCCTTCTCCAGATCTGTGCCTCCACACAATCCTGTCTCTGAGCTCTACATGAAGTTCTTTCCTCCTCATGGCTTGGTTTTTCCTCTGATATACATTGTTAGCTGTGAGACTTTATATAGACAGGGCTGTCTCTGAGCTCTACAGGCAGTTCTTTCCCCTCATGCCTTGATTATTGCTCTGATATACATTGTCAGCTGTGAGACCTTATATAGACAGGGCTGTCTCTGAGCTCTACATGAAGTTCTTTCCTTCTCATGGCTTGGTGTTTGCTCTGATATACATTGTTAGCTGTGAGACCTTATATAGAAAGGGCTGTCTCTGAGCTCTACAGGCAGTTCTTTCCTCCTCATGGCTTGGTGTTTGCTCTGATATACATTGTCAGCTGTGAGATCTTATATAGACAGGGCTGTCTCTGAGCTCTACAGGCAGTTCTTTCCCCTCATGCCTTGATTATTGCTCTGATATACATTGTCAGCTGTGAGACCTTATATAGACAGGGCTGTCTCTGAGCTCTACATGAAGTTCTTTCCTTCTCATGGCTTGGTGTTTGCTCTGATATACATTGTTAGCTGTGAGACCTTATATAGAAAGGGCTGTCTCTGAGCTCTACAGGCAGTTCTTTCCCCCTCATGGCTTGGTTTTTGCTCTGATTTATATTGTCAGCTGTGAGACCTTATATAGACAGGGCTGTCTCTGAGCTCTACAGGCAGTTCTTTCCGCCCTCATAGCTTGGTGTTTGCTCTGATATACATTGTCAGCTGTGAGACCTTATATAGACAGGGCTGTCTCTGAGCTCTACAGGCAGTTCTTTCCACCTCATGGCTTGGTGTTTGCTCTGATATACATTGTCAGCTGTGAGACCTTATATAGACAGGGCTGTCTCTGAGCTGTACAGGCAGTTCTTTCCCCCTCATGGCTTGGAGTTTGCTCTGATATACATTGTCAGCTGTGAGACCTTATATAGACAGGGCTGTCTCTGAGCTGTACAGGCAGTTCTTTCCCCCTCATGGCTTGGAGTTTGCTCTGATATACATTGTCAGCTGTGAGACCTTATATAGACAGGGCTGTCTCTGAGCTCTACAGGCAGTTCTTTCCCCCTCATGACTTGGTGTTTGCTCTGATATACATTGTCAGCTGTGAGATCTTATATAGACAGGGCTGTCTCTGAGCTCTACAGGCAGTTCTTTCCCCCTCATGACTTGGTTTTTGCTCTGATGTACATTGTCAGCTGTGAGACCTTATATAGACTGGGCGGTGTCTTTCCAGATCTTGTCCAATCAGATGAATTTACCACAAGGTGGAGAAACATATCGAGAGAAATGGGAGGAGCCAGAGCTAAAGATCACGGGGTCATAGCAAAGGGTGTGAATACTTATGTCCATGTGAAACAAATTTGCAAAAAAAATTTCAAAAATTCTATTTCCACTCATTATGGGTTATTGGGTGCAGAATGCTGGAAGGAAACGCTGATTGTTTTTTTATTTTTTTTATTTTAGCACAAGGAACAAAATGACAAAATGTGATAAAAAGTGAAAGGGTGTGAAGACTTTTTGGATGGATTTTATTTCCTGTAAAACGATTCTGGATTCTGTATAAAGCTCATGTAAAATAAAGCACGCTTTATATTTAGCACACTTGCTCCCCCCCCCCCCCCCCCCCAACTTATGACAAATTCCCGCTGGGACAGGAAGCGTATACAGCAAACTGCAGCAGACACTGAAGCGCTGCCACCCGCCCGATCCTCTGGCGCACACCGCTGGGGGCCGCCGATGCGTCATCTGTCCGTAAATCCCGTAAATATATTGCTAATATATCACATTAATTGAGTCTCCTCCAGCACTTGAGTTTGTCAGAGGAGGAATGGAGAACAAAAATGCCCTAAATATTTGATAGGGAAGAAACGCGTCTTATATACAGGCCTTTCACACGCCCCTGTGGTGCCTTTAGGGCAGTGTTTCCCAACCAGGGTGCCTCCAGCTGTTGCAAAACTACAACTCCCAGCATGTCCGGACAGCCGTTGGCACCCTGGTTGGGAAACACTGCTTTAGGGGAAGATGAGGGAGAGAGAAAGAGGCTTTTATTAACCCCTTGTGTTTTGACGGTCAGCTGGAGCTATTGGGTGACGAGGGACAAGGCCGGTCGGGATGAAGCCATACGATGACACCTTTTTAGACGTGCCTAGTTTTGGGACAAACTCCTCGCTGTACCGCCAATTGCACATGTCACGTTACGAGTCCTACAGCGCATGCCGTGATACCAGTATCGGCATTACAAATGTGGTTGCTAACACCCTGCCCTATTTCATCACCCCTTATCATCCCTGTATCGTTAAATACCCTCCTTCATCACCCCCTGTGCCATTTAATCCCCCCTTTGATTCCACCCCCTGTGCCACTTCATTCCCTCTCTTCATCCCCCCCTGGTGCCACTTCAATCCTCCCCCCCCCCCCCCCTGGAATCCACCTGTGCCACGTTATTTTCCCCCACCTTCATCACCCCTTTGCCAATCCCCCCCCCCCCCGATAACCCCTGTGCCGTTTCAATCCCCCCTTTGCCACATCATTCTCCCCCTCTTGACCACCCTCTGTGCCACATCTGTCTCCCAGTGATCCCCCTCTGTGCCACTTTCTTCTCCCCCCCCCCTTGATCCTTCCCTGTGCCACATCATTCCCCCCTTGATCCCTCTCTGTGCCACTTCCTTCTCCCCCTCTTGACCACCCCCTGTGCCACATCATCCCCCCCTTGATCCTTCCCTGTGCCACATCATCCCCCCTTGATCCTTCCCTGTGCCACATCATCCCCCCCTTGACCATTCCCTGTGCAACATCATTCCCCCCCTTTATCCCCCCCTGTGCTATTTTATCCCTCCCTCTTGATCACCCTCTGTACCACATAATTTACCCCCCCTTGATCCCCCTCTGTGCTATTGCACTCACCTAACCTGTGTCTCTCGGTGCACTTCGACAGGCCCAGGTGGAGGCTCGGCATCTCAGCAGGGACTGACGTTTGACATCCTCCTGCATGGCTCCTGGGCACGACGTCAGGGGCGTCACTCGCCAGCCCCAGCAGTCACCGCAGCTCACTGATTTAAAGTGGCCTCCTTTATAAGATCAGCAGCAGGGCAGTGCTCACCTAATTACAGTGACTAGCAACCACTGCTACAGCAGGACGGGACAGTCCTGCAACACACCAGGGGACTGCCACCCGCCGGCACACTAATTTGTTGTGGCACACACTTTGGAAACCCCTGAAGTTATGGCAGCTATCGTAGTGCCTATAAAACAGAGTTTTCCAACCAGAGTGCCTCCAACTGTTGCAAAACTACAACTCCCAGCATGCCCGGACAGCCAACGGCTGTCCGGGCATGCTGGGAGTTGTAGTTTTGCAAAGACCACTAAAAGTTGACATCAAAAATAGCTGTTCAGGCATGCTGGGAGATGTAGTTGTGGTGTCCCAATACAGGACTTGCCCCTGTCCCTTTGTCTGGAGTCCCCTCTGCCAGAGTCCCTCCATGCTAAGGGGCTTTCCTGAAGGGCTAGCCCCGAGTCCTCTTAATATGGTAATATTTAATGTATATATTTAATTAATCTAGGATACCTCTGTATAGGACCTTAGAGGTCACGTGCCTTTGATTTATGTTATGCTATGGTTTAAGGACCTTTTGGGTCATGTGATACACCCAGAGTTCCAGGGGTCAGGACTGACAGGTTTGGCTATCCAATGAGCTTTGTCCCACCCCCTTAATATATAAGGGGCTGCTGCCATTAAATTCTCTCTCTCTTGTTCCTGGCACTTAAAGAAAGCACTTATCTCAGCACAAATAATCAATTCAAGCTAGGCCTGAAGCTTTATCTTCCGCAGCCACTAAACCGTGAGTTACCCGGCTCAAAACTACTAAAATCCTGTGTGACTACTGCAACTCAATTATCCTAAATTCAGTAGCACAGTGGCTAGCAAACCAAAGCTCATTGCACTCAGAAGTCCCAGCCAACCTGTGAGGAGCCTGAACTACGGTCCTTGATACAGAGACTGTTTTGTTACCTGCAGTTGCATAAAATATGCAGTAAAGTTTATTCCGGCTTTCATCAACATCTGCTGTGGACACTCCTTTATTTTCCCTACCGTTTGCGGGACGGTTGACGGTAGGACCATTACTCTAAGGAAACCGAACCCTGGCGTCATGACAACAAAGGGTTAATACCACCCCCATCACATCAATACACCCCCATCACATCCTTCCACCCCGGCACCACATAGTTTTCCAACGACCCCTAGAAGTTGTAGTTATGAAACGGCTGTCCGGGCATGCTGGGAGTTGTAGTTTTGCAACAGCTGGAGGCACCCTGGTTGGGGAACACTGCCATAAGGTTGTCGCACCATTTCCTATAGGCCCTGCATTTTGCATTCTCCTCCGTTTGCCTTTGCATGTGCCAGTCTTTACTGCGGTTCTAGCATTACGTTCATGAACACGAAAGCTCAGGATGAGCAGATAAAAGCTCGACGCACTTCGCACTAATAACGTACGGTATACCAGATTGTTCAGGTAAGACTCCTATCGCACTTGGTTCTCCATAGTGTGTCTGATGGTATCAAGTTTCCATGGATGGATAGGTTTATTGCTGACACCCATAGACGCCCATGTAAAAAATAAAAATAAAAAAAAGTATGTGTGTATATATATATATATATATATATATATATATATATATATACATACAGTGGTCCCTCAACATACGATGGTAATCCGTTCCAAATGGACCATCGTTTGTTGAAACCATTGTATGTTGAGGGATCCGTGCAATGTAAAGTATAGGACAGTGGTCTACAACCTGCGGACCTCCAGCCGTTGGCTGTCCGGGCATGCTGGGAGTTGTAGTTTTGCAACATCTGCAGGTCCGCAGGTTGAAGACCACTGGTATTGGAGATTATACTCACGTGTCCCCGCCGCTCCGGACCTTCACCGCTCGTCACCACTGCCCTGGATGTCGCCTTCCATCGCTGTCGCCGCGTCCCCGGGGTGTCACCACCGCTCCGGCGAGGCCTCTGCTTCCCCGGCATCCTCGCTCTCCGTCGCCGCCATCACGTCGTTACGCACGCCGCTCCTATTGGATGACGGGACGGCGTGCGCAGCGAAGTGATGACGACGATGGAGAGCGCCGACGATGCAGGGGATCCCGAAGAGGACGCGCCGGAGCCCCGAGGACAGGTAAGTGATCGTCAGCGGACCACACGGGGCACCGTAAACGGCTATCCGGTGTCAGCTGAAGCAGTCTGCGCTGCCGGATAGCCGTTTATGCGATGGCCCCGACATACAAAAGCATCGTATGTTGATGCTGCCTACAACACGCGATGGTCTCTGAGAGTGATCGTATGCTGAAATGATCGTATGTCGGGGACATCGTAGGTTGGGGGGTCACTGTGTATATACATATTTATAATATATATATATATATATATATATATGTATACACACACATTGCACTGGATGCCTCTGTTTGCTGTTCTATATTTCTATATCCCGGAAAAAAATGGCAACCCCGACGCATGCCATTAAAATGGAGGACAAAAGGACACACTTTTTGGCCCCTGTCCAGAGAATGGGATCCTATGAATCTGTTTGACATATGTGCAAGGAGCTTTCCGGATGCAATTTGGCAAATAGGTCACATAAATACAGTGTGAAAAGAGAATATAGTAAAGCAGAACAACCGAACATAGGGGGAGATTTATTAGAACCTGTGCAGAGGAAAAGTGGCCCAGTTGCCCATAGCAACCAATCAGATCGCTGCTTTCATTTTGCAGAGGCCTTGTTAAAAATGAAAGCAGTGATCTGATTGGTTGCTATGGGCAACTGGGCAACTTTTCCTCTGCACAGGTTTTGATAAATCTCCCCCATAGTCTATACATAAAGTATATGTATACAGCCTATAACTAACCAAAGAATATAAATGAAATCACCTAGTCACAGGATGGGGGGCAGATAGCTGATCGGTGGGGGTCTGACTGCTGGGACCCAATCCGATCATGAGAACGGACATCCCCGGGGGATGGAGGAATTTATGAATTTATTTAAGAATCGGAGCTGCAGAGATTATGCTGTGTTCACCCTGTGTGGGGCCTCTGACATGACCGAGTACAGCGCTCAGCTATCATTGGGAGCCCCATAGAGAGTGAATGGGGCAGAGGCTGAGCATGCTCAGTGCCGCTCAGGATTGGTGGGGGGGGTCCTGTTTAACAGTGAGATAACAAATTATACATGAATACTGAATATAACTATACACAGATTATACATATATACAGCCTATAACTACCGTATATACAGATTATACATATATACAGAATATGACTATATACAGATTATACATATATACAGAATATAACTATACACAGATTATACATATATACAGTCTATAACTATACACAGATTATACATATATATATACAGCCTATAACTATACACAGATTATACATATATACAGAATATAACTATATACAGATTATACATATATACAGCCTATAACTATACACAGATTATACATATATATATACAGCCTATAACTATACACAGATTATACATATATACAGAATATAACTATATACAGATTATACATATATACAGCCTATAACTATACACAGATTATACATATATACTGAATATAACTATACACAGATTATACATATATACAGCCTATAACTATACACAGATTATACATATATATACAGCCTATAACTATACACAGATTATACATATATACAGAATATAACTATATACAGATTATACATATATACAGCCTATAACTATACACAGATTATACATATATACAGTCTATAACTATACACAGATTATACATATATACTGAATATAACTATACACAGATTATACATATATACATATATACATATATACAGCCTATAACTATACACAGATTATACATATATACAGAATATAACTATATACAGATTATACATATATATATATACAGTCTATAACTATACACAGATTATACATATATATACAGCCTATAACTATATACAGATTATACATATATACAGCCTATAACTATACACAGATTATACATATATACAGTATATAACTATATACAGATTATACATATATATATATACAGTCTATAACTATACACAGATTATACATATATATACAGCCTATAACTATATACAGATTATACATATATACAGCCTATAACTATACACAGATTATACATATATTCAGCCTATAACTATACACAGATTATACATATATACAGAATATAACTATACACAGATTATACATATATACAGCCTATAACTATACACAGATTATACATATATACAGTCTATAACTATACACAGATTATACATATATACAGTCTATAACTATATACAGATTATACATATATACAGCCTATAACTATACACAGATTATACATATATACAGAATATAACTATATACAGATTATACATATATACAGCCTATAACTATACACAGATTATACATATATACAGAATATAACTATACACAGATTATACATATATATACAGCCTATAACTATACACAGATTATACATATATACTGAATATAACTATACACAGATTATACATATATACAGAATATAACTATATACAGATTATACATATATACAGCCTATAACTATACACAGATTATACATATATACAGCCTATAACTATACACAGATTATACATATATACAGAATATAACTATATACAGATTATACATATATACAGCCTATAACTATACACAGATTATACATATATACAGTCTATAACTATACACAGATTATACATATATATATACAGCCTATAACTATACACAGATTATACATATATACTGAATATAACTATACACAGATTATACATATATACAGCCTATAACTATACACAGATTATACATATATACAGTATATAACTATATACCGATTATACATATATATATATACAGTCTATAACTATACACAGATTATACATATATATACAGCCTATAACTATATACAGATTATACATATATACAGTCTATAACTATACACAGATTATACATATATACAGAATATAACTATATACAGATTATACATATATACAGCCTATAACTATACACAGATTATACATATATACAGCCTATAACTATACACAGATTATACATATATACAGTATATAACTATATACAGATTATACATATATATATACAGTCTATAACTATACACAGATTATACATAGATACTGAATATAACTATACACAGATTATACATATATACAGCCTATAACTATACACAGATTATACATATATACTGAATATAACTATACACAGATTATACATATATACAGTATATAACTATATACAGATTATACATATATATATACAGTCTATAACTATACACAGATTATACATAGATACTGAATATAACTATACACAGATTATACATATATACAGCCTATAACTATACACAGATAATACATATATACAGCCTATAACTATATACAGATTATACATATATACAGCCTATAACTATACACAGATAATACATATATACAGCCTATAACTATATACAGATTATACATATATACAGCCTATAACTATACACAGATTATACATATATACAGCCTATAACTATACACAGATTATACATATATACAGAATATAACTATATACAGATTATACATATATACAGAATATAACTATACACAGATTATACATATATACAGAATATAACTATATACAGATTATACATATATACAGCCTATAACTATATACAGATTATAAATATATACAGAATATAACTATATACAGATTATACATATATACAGAATATAACTATACACAGATTATACATATATACAGAATATAACTATACACAGATTATACATATATACAGCCTATAACTATATACAGATTATACATATATACAGAATATAACCATATACAGATTTTACATATATACAGAATATAACTATACACAGATTATACATATATACAGAATATAACCATATACAGATTATACATATATATACAGCCTATAACTATATACAGATTATACATATATACAGAATATAACTATATACAGATTATACATATATACAGAATATAACTATACACAGATTATACATATATACAGCCTATAACTATATACAGATTATACATATATACAGAATATAACTATACACAGATTATACATATATACAGCCTATAACTATATACAGATTATACATATATACAGAATATAACTATATACAGATTATACATATATACAGAATATAACTATATACAGATTATACATATATACAGAATATAACTATACACAGATTATACATATATACAGAATATAACTATATACAGATTATACATATATACAGAATATAACTATATACAGATTATACATATATACAGCCTATAACTATACACAGATTATACATATATACAGCCTATAACTATACACAGATTATACATATATACAGCCTATAACTATACACAGATTATACATATATACAGTTTATAACTATATACAGATTATACATATATACAGTCTATAACTATATACAGATTATACATATATACAGAATATAACTATATACAGATTATACATATATACAGAATATAACTATATACAGATTATACATATATACAGCCTATAACTATATACAGATTATACATATATACAGCCTATAACTATACACAGATTATACATATATACAGAATATAACTATATACAGATTATACATATATACATATATACAGCCTATAACTATACACAGATTATACATATATACAGAATATAACTATACACAGATTATACATATATACAGCCTATAACTATATACAGATTATACATATATACAGAATATAACTAGACACAGATTATACATATATACAGCCTATAACTATACACAGATTATACATATATACATCCTATAACTATACACAGATTATACATATATACAGAATATAACTATATACAGATTATACATATATACAGCCTATAACTATATACAGATTATACATATATACAGTCTATAACTATACACAGATTATACATATATACAGAATATAACTATACACAGATTATACATATATACAGCCTATAACTATACACAGATTATACATATATACAGTCTATAACTATACACAGATTATACATATATACAGAATATAACTATACACAGATTATACATATATACAGTCTATAACTATATACAGATTATACATATATACAGCCTATAACTATATACAGATTATACATATATACAGTCTATAACTATATACAGATTATACATATATACAGTCTATAACTATATACAGATTATACATATATACAGCCTATAACTATACACAGATTATACATATATACAGAATATAACTATACACAGATTATACATATATACAGCCTATAACTACATACAGATTATACATATATACAGTCTATAACTATACACAGATTATACATATATACAGTCTATAACTATATACAGATTATACATATATACAGAATATAACTATACACAGATTATACATATATACAGCCTATAACTATACACAGATTATAGATATATACAGATTATACATATATACAGCCTATAACTATATGCAGATTATACATATATATATACAGTCTATAACTATACACAGATTATACATATATATACAGCCTATAACTATATACAGATTATACATATATACAGCCTATAACTATACACAGATTATACATATGTATATACAGTATATAACTATACACAGATTATACATATATATACAGTATATAACTATATACAGATTATACATATATACAGAATACAACTATACACAGATTATACATATATATACAGCCTATAACTATATACAGATTATACATATATACAGCCTATAACTATACACAGATTATACATATATACAGAATATAACTATATACAGATTATACATATATACAGCCTATAACTATATACAGATTATACATATATACAGCCTATAACTATATACAGATTATACATATATACAGAATATAACTATATACAGATTATACATATATACAGTCTATAACTATATACAGATTATACATATATACAGCCTATAACTATACACAATTATACATATATACAGCCTATAACTATACAGATTATACATATATACAGAATATAACTATATACAGATTATACATATATACAGTCTATAACTATATACAGATTATACATGAATGCAAATGTTATTACAATTCGGCTCCATTCAATTCAATTCTACTGAGCTGCCATACCATCCACAACCTACGGACAGGTGTGATGCTGTTTTTTTTTTTTTTTTTTTAAAGAAATCAGCTCTGTTTTGTTTTTTTACATACCGTTAACCCCGTAATTCCCCCCCCCCCATTTTTTAAGCCTGTCTGAGGACTAATACTGGCTTGTGTGTGTGTGTGTTGCTAGGTATTGTTTTTGGTGTCATTCTTCGCTCTCTTTTTGCAGAATTCTTATTCGATAACGCTTTACAAAGGGATAAAAAATAAGGAATAAATGAGGAGGTGTCGGAGGCTGCGCGCCGGATCTGTCTTTCCTCTCATCTATTCGCTTTTGTGTTTTTTTTTTTCCCTCTCTCAGTAGCGAATGCATCAGCCTCACTTCCTTCCTAATGAGCTTGCAAGTGGCCCTATGGGAAATGTACCTTTCTGTAGACTGGGATCTCCCCCCTCTCCCTCTCTCCAGTTAAGGAGGCCTCATAGTAGTGATTCGCAGGCAGTGTGCCTCCAGCTGTTGCAAAACTACAACTTCCAGCATGCCCGGACAGCCGAAGGCTGTCCGGGCATGCTGGGAGTTGTAGTTTTGCAACAGCTGGAGGCACCCTGGTTGGGAAACACTGCCTCAAAGGTGTGAATATACACCTATGAAGCAGGTAATTTACAATACACGTCAATGACGGTTTTGTGTTTTACGGGAGTTTTTTTGTACCTCCTATTTATAAAAACGTGGAATAAAAAATAAATAAAAAGACCACTAGGGGTCCCCATAGCATCCAGAATATAATCCTGTCCGGTTGCAGCATCCTCTTTGTCCCAGCTGAAGCACAGGCAGAGACAAAGCCCAGAAAGGAAGGGGTTACAGAGCGGCCTGCAGTGATTGGATGAAAAGACCCAGCACAACACAGCAGACTCAGGGAGGAAGTGAATGCATGGTGAGTGAGGGCGGGCTCAGTGCTTGCCTGGGTCACGCCCCTTCCTGAGCAGTGGATGTCAGAATGAGTGAGCGGCAGAACAGAAGGATTTGTGAGCCACATACAGAAGCTAGACACATGAAAGAGACATGTAAAGCATCTGCATGACTTAGTGAGGAAGATATAGAAGCGTTATTCTTTTCTGTGATATGACAGGTACGCTTTATATATCAGATCAGTCAGGTGACTAGATGGTATATATCAGATCAGTCAGGTGATTAGATCAGTCAGGTGACTAGATGGTATATATCAGATCAGTCAGGTGACTAGATGGTATATATCAGATCAGTCAGGTGACTAGATGGTATATATAAGATCAGTCAGGTGACTAGATGGTATATATAAGATCAGTCAGGTGACTAGATGGTATATATTAGATCAGTCAGGTGACTAGATGGTATATATTAGATCAGTCAGGTGATTAGATCAGTCAGGTGACTAGATGGTATATATTAGATCAGTCAGGTGACTAGATGGTATATATAAGATCAGTCAGGTGACTAGATGGTATATATAAGATCAGTCAGGTGACTAGATCGTATATATTAGATCAGTCAGGTGATTAGATCAGTCAGGTGACTAGATGGTATATATTAGATCAGTCAGGTGACTAGATGGTATATATCAGATCAGTCAGGTGACTAGATGGTATATATTAGGTCAGTCAGGTGACTAGATGGTATATATTAGATCAGTCAGGTGACTAGATGGTATATATTAGATCAGTCAGGTGACTAGATGGTATATATTAGATCAGTCAGGTGACTAGATGGTATATATTAGATCAGTCAGGTGACTAGATGGTATATATTAGATCAGTCAGGTGACTAGATGGTATATATTAGATCAGTCAGGTGACTAGATGGTATATATTAGGTCAGTCAAGTGACTAGATGGTATATATTAGGTCAGTCAGGTGACTAGATGGTATATATTAGATCAGTCTGGTGACTAGATGGTATATATTAGATCAGTCAGGTGACTAGATGGTATATATTAGATCAGTCAGGTGACTAGATGGTATATATTAGATCAGTCAGGTGACTAGATGGTATATATTAGATCAGTCAGGTGACTAGATGGTATATATTAGGTCAGTCAGGTGACTAGATGGTATATATTAGGTCAGTCAGGTGACTAGATGGTATATATTAGATCAGTCAGGTGACTAGATGGTATATATTAGATCAGTCAGGTGACTAGATGGTATATATTAGGTCAGTCAGGAGACTAGATGGTATATATTAGATCAGTCAGGTGACTAGATGGTATATATTAGATCAGTCAGGTGACTAGATGGTATATATTAGATCAGTCAGGTGACTAGATGGTATATATAAGATCAGTCAGGTGACTAGATGGTATATATTAGGTCAGTCAGGTGACTAGATGGTATATATTAGGTCAGTCAGGTGACTAGATGGTATATATTAGGTCAGTCAGGTGACTAGATGGTATATATTAGATCAGTCAGGTGACTAGATGGTATATATTAGATCAGTCAGGTGACTAGATGGTATATATTAGGTCAGTCAGGTGACTAGATGGTATATATTAGGTCAGTCAGGTGACTAGATGGTATATATCAGATCAGTCAGGTGACTAGATGGTATATATAAGATCAGTCAGGTGACTAGATGGTATATATTAGATCAGTCAGGTGACTAGATGGTATATATTAGATCAGTCAGGTGACTAGATGGTATATAAAGGCCAGACTAATGACGTATAAGACACAGTGTGTATACACGGTCATACCGGTGACTAGTTCATATTGGAGGGACCTCAGACATGTGACTAGTAATAGGTAAGGCCTATATATAGATTGTAAGCTCTGCAGGACACTGGCACACAGGCTTTATATATGTGAATGTGTTAGTAGAGAAGCCATTAGCACCCGCTCACCTCCACTACATCTCCCTCTTCTAATGAGGTACAGCAGAGCTTAATGCCGCGTGTGACCGGGTGGCGGTAATTGTACCGGTGTGGGGGCAGGGCTGTGTGCACAGGGATCTTCACCATTAGAGTGCCCACATTGGTGCCTGCCAGGTCCACAGTGACTCTCACACCTACATTACATACACATTAGTGGCAGATAGGGCGCCACCTGGACAGTATTTTGGTCACCCTGACGGTATTTTATATAAAAAATACCGGCAATGCAATGGCGGTATTTATCCAACCAATCCTTCAACTCCCAGAATGTTGCACCATATACTATACCAGTGTTTCCAAACCAGAGTGCCTCCAGCTGTTGCAAAACTACAACTCCCAGCATGCCCGGACAGCCAACGGCTGTCCGGGCATGCTGGGAGTTGTAGTTTTGCAACAGCTGGAGGCACTCCTGGTTGGAAAACACTGACCTATACTATATACTACTATACAGTCCAAAATGCTGGGAGTTGTAGTTTTGCAACAGCTGGAGGCACTCCTGGTTGGAAAACACTGACCTATACTATATACTGCTATATAGTCCAACATGCTGGGAGTGGTAGTTTTGCAACAGCTGGAGGCACTCCTGGTTGGAAAACACTGACCTATACTATATACTACTATACAGTCCAAAATGCTGGGAGTTGTAGTTTTGCAACAGCTGGAGGCACTCCTGGTTGGAAAACACTGACCTATACTATATACTGCTATATAGTCCAACATGCTGGGAGTGGTAGTTTTGCAACAGCTGGAGGCACTCCTGGTTGGAAAACACTGACCTATACTATATACTGCTATATAGTCCAACATGCTGGGAGTGGTAGTTTTGCAACAGCTGGAGGCACTCCTGGTTGGAAAACACTGACCTATACTATATACTACTATATAGTCCAACATGCTGGGAGTTGTAGTTTTGCAACAGCTGGAGGCACTCCTGGTTGGAAAACACTGACCTATACTATATACTACTATATAGTCCAACATGCTGGGAGTTGTAGTTTTGCAACAGCTGGAGGCACTCCTGGTTGGAAAACACTGACCTATACTATATACTACTATACAGTCCAACATGCTGGGAGTTGTAGTTTTGCAACAGCTGGAGGCACTCCTGGTTGGAAAACACTGACCTATACTATATACTGCTATATAGTCCAACATGCTGGGAGTGGTAGTTTTGCAACAGCTGGAGGCACCCCTGGTTGGGAAATACTGACCTATACTATATACTACTATATAGTCCAACATGCTGGGAGTTGTAGTTTTGCAACAGCTGGAGGCACCCCTGGTTAGGAAACACTGACCTATACTATATACTACTATATAGTCCAACATGCTGGGAGTTGTAGTTTTGCAACAGCTGGAGGCACCCCTGGTTGGGAAACACTGACCTATACTATATACTACTATATAGTCCAACATGCTGGGAGTTATAGTTTTGCAACAGCTGGAGGCACCCCTGGTTGGGAAACACTGATCTATACTATATACTACTATATAGTCCAACATGCTGGGAGTTGTAGTTTTGCAACAGCTGGAGGCACCCCTGGTTGGGAAACACTGACCTATACTATATACTACTATATAGTCCAACATGCTGGGAGTTGTAGTTTTGCAACAGCTGGAGGCACCCCTGGTTGGGAAACACTTACCTATACTATATACTACTATATAGTCCAACATGCTGGGAGTTGTAGTTTTGCAACAGCTGGAGGCACCCCTGGTTGGGAAACACTGACCTATACTATATACTACTATATAGTCCAACATGCTGGGAGTTGTAGTTTTGCAACAGCTGGAGGCACCCCTGGTTGGGAAATACTGACCTATACTATATACTACTATATAGTCCAACATGCTGGGAGTTGTAGTTTTCGTTTGGGGCAGCTGCTGAGCCACAGGCTGTATCAGTCCATGCTGGGAGTTGTAGTCAGTAACAAACAGCAACTCCCGAATTTGCTTAAAAGAGAAAGTGATCAAAAGGTCCCATCAAAACATGAAATGTTACTGTTAAAAACTACAGATCGGGGCACAAAAACTGACCCTCACACAGGCCCCGTATAAGGAGAAATAAAGAGGTTATAGGGGTCAGAATAGGACAAAATTTGAGTATCCTGTGACGTCACGCATATATAATTAATTATGCAAATTAGTGTGGCCGGTATTTTTGTGCAAGAAAGGTGGGGACCCTATCACTGGCAGAATTGAGGACAAATGGGATACCCCCCTCCCCCTCACACTCATGATGAAAGAATGCAGAGGACGAAACACCTTTACTCCACAGTGCAGGGCTTGACAAGTCCCAGGCGCCAGGTCGCCCGTTTTTTTTTTTTTCCAGCCTTCTCCTATAAGTATTGTTCACCTTTTCAAACATATAAACTGTTTTACTTACCTCCATCTTTGTTACTGTGCTGATCCCCCGTTCTGCCGACATGTGGCGCTCCGGTGTCACGTGATCAGTCAGGTGACCTCTGCATCCATACAGCGGCCCAGACAGTGACGCTTCGTACGTAACATCATCGCCAAGGCTTCTGAATGGCTGCAGCAGTCAGGTGACACCGGAGCACCAATCAAAGACATTCAATACTGAACACAGGAAGCAGGACGGAGGATCGGCACAGGAAAAGAGGCAGAGGTAAGTAAAACTGTTTTTTTTTTTCAAAGAGGACACTTATGACTGACACACAGGGGAGATATGAGGGGACATTAAAAGCTGACACATAGGGGGAGAAGAGGGGACAGCAATAACTGACACACCGGAGAGATTAGGGGACTATAATAACTGTGAAACTCAGGAGGAAATGAGGGGACAGTAATGGCTGTGACACATAGGGGGGAGATCTGAGGACCTTAATACCTGACACACGGGGAGATTAGGGGACAGTAATAACTGACACACTGGGAGATTAGGGGACAGTTATAACTGACACACAGGGGGGAGATGAGGGGACAGTAATAACTGACACACTGGGAGATGAGGGGACAGTAATAACTGACACAAAGGGGGGAGATGAGGGGACAGTAATAACTGACACACGGGGGAGATGAGGGGACAGCAATAACTGACACCCAAGGGAGATGAGGGGACAGTAATGACTGTGACACATAGGGGGGGGGGAGATGAGAGGACCTTAATACCTGACACACAGGGAGATGAGGGGACAGCAATAACTGACACCAAGGGAAAAGAGGTGACTGTAATAACTGTGAGATGAGGGGACAGCAATAACTGACACACAGGGGAGATGAGGGGACAGTAATAACTGACACACTGGGAGAAGAGGGGACAGCAATAACTGACACACGGGGGAGATGAGAGAACAGTGACACATAGGGGGGAGACGAGGGGACAACAATAACTGACACACCGGGGAGATGAGGGGACTGTAATAACTGTGACACATAGGGGGAGATGAGAGGACCTTAATACCTGACACATGGCTAGATGAGGGGACAGTAATACCTGACACACGGGGAAATGAGGGGACAGTAATAACTGACACACAGGGGAGATGAGGGGACAGTAATGACTGTGACACATAGGGGGGGATGAGAGGACCTTAATACTTGACACACGGGGAGATGAGGGGACAGTAATAACTGACACACTGGGAGATGAGGGGACAGCAATAACTGAGACACGGGGGAGATGAGGGGACTGTAATAACTGTGACACTCAGAAGGAGATGAGGGGACAGTATTGACGGTGACTCACATGGGGGAGATGAGGGGACAGTAATGCCTGACACACACAGGGGTCAGGATGAGGGGACAGTAATTCCTGAGACACACAGGGGTCAGGATGAGGGGACAGTAATGCCTGAGACACACAGGGAGACGAGATGAGGGGACACCAATGACTGATCATATGATGTCACATAACACCCCGCTGCGTGACGTTATACTATACGACGTGCGGCATCCTAACTTTGTGGCTCCTAACCTTTTTTGCCGGCTCCTAGATTCCTAAAAAAAATGGTGTAGTAGTGTGCATGGACCCCTAGGCCTACACTCGGGTGAGGTTTGGCCCCGTTATCGATCAATGTTTTTTTTTTTTTTTTTACTGTATGTGAACGGGGTATAAAATGCAGAAAGTCCGTGGATTTGGTGATGATATAGGTGCAGGATCTGCGCCTAAATCCTCATCAAATCCGGGATGTGTGAACATGGTCTTAATAGGAGAGCTTATAACAAGCCAACTGGACTCTCGCGACCTCTTCTTATAGCGAGAGAGTGGATGACAGTTCAGTGGTCTGTGAAATGCGCGGCGAGGAGCAGGTTGAGTCGCCCTCCCTCCATCCCTCTCCTGTCACTCACAGATGAGGATGCTGTCCACGGGGGGAAAGACCGCCCCACCGCTCATTCCGCAGCTCGTAGGGTCCGCTCTGCAGGTAGTTGAGCTTGTCATCAGATGGCTGCTGATAATTAGCCGGAGAACACGAGTAGTCGCTCATTGGGGGCTCCTTTTAAGCGCCGCTTGAAGGGAACGACAATGGGAATAAAGATGAGGTTGTCAAGCTAACTCCGGCGCTAGATGAGGTGGGCTATTGCTGCTCACGTCCGGGGTCCCAGGATAGGGGGGGGGGGGGGCTTGTAGGGTCTTCAATGAACCATAGGCAGTAATGACGATAATAGAATCTGTGCCGACGGTCGCCGCAAGCTTTATGTATGGTTGTTCGTCCCCATCGAGTGCGCCGTTCCGGCCCCTTTCTTCACGCTCCTATTGATTAGGCTGAAATCATTTCCTAGGAGAAGAAAAGATGTGGATCTTTTTTTTTTTTTTTTTTTTTTTTTTTTTTTTATATTCTTTTTTTTTTTTTCATACAGTGAGCTCTTAAACCTGTTATCCCTTTCGGTGGCGATCTTATTATTCAATCATCAGGCTGGTGTTTCCCAACCAGGGTGCCTCCGGCTGTTGCAAAACTACAACTCCCAGCATTCCCCGACAGCCGAAGGCTGTCCGGGCATGCTGGGAGTTGTAGTTTTGCAACAGCTGGAGGCACCCTGGTTGGGAAACACTGCCTCAGGCATTGGCCAATAATGCATCTAGTATATCAAATATCATCCCCTGTGGTGAAAATTTATTGATTAGGCTGAAATCATTTCCCAGGAGAAGAAAAGAAGTGTTTTTTTTTTTTTTAAATAGTTTTTTATTATTTTTATTTTATTTATTTATTTTATTTTTATTTATTTTTTTCTTACAGTGAGCTCTTAAACCTGTTATCCCTTTCGGTTGTGATCTTATTATTCACCCATCAGGCCGAAGTTTCCCAACCTGGGTGCCTCCAGCTGTAACAAAACTACAACTCCCAGCATGCTGGGAGTTGTAGTTTTGCAACAGCTGGAGGCACCCTGGCTGGGAAACACTGCCTCAGGCATTGGCCGATAATGCATCTAATATATCAAATATCATCCCCTGTGGTAAAAATGTATTGATTAGGCTGAAATCATTTCCCAGGAGAAGAAAAGAAGTGGATTTTTTTTTTTAAATAGTTTTTTATTATTTTTATTTTATTTTTTTATTTTATTTTGGGTGAATAATAAGATCACCACCGAAAGGGATAACGGTGTTTCCCAACCAGGGTGCCTCCAGCTGTTACAAAACTACAACTGCTGGGAATTGTAGTTTTGCAACAGCTGGAGGCACACTGGTTGGGAAACACTGCCTCAGGCATTGGTTGATAATGCATCTAGTATATCACATATCATCCCCTGTGGTAAAAATTTATTGATTAGGCTGAAATCATTTCCCAGGAGAAGAAAAGAAGTGGATTTTTTTTTTAAATTTTTAAAATAATTTTTATTTTATTTTATTTTTTTCTTACAGTGAGCTTTTAAAGCGGTACTCCACTGGAAAACTTTTTTTATTTTTTTATTTTTTTTAAATAAACTGGTCCCAGAAAGTTAAACAGATTTGTAAATTACTTCTATTAAAAAAATCTTAATCCTTCCAGTACTTATCAGCTGCTATTATTATCCACAGGAATTTCTTTACTTTTTGAATTTCCTTTCTGTCTGACCACAGTGCTCTCTGCTGACACCTCTGTCTATTTTAGGAACTGTCCAAAGTAGGAGCAAATCCCCATAGAAAACCTATCTTGCTCTGGACAGTTCCTAAAACGAACAGCGGTGTCAGCAGAGAGTAAAGAACTTCCTGTGGATCATAACAGCAGCTGATAAATACAGGAAGGATTAAGATTTTTTAATAGGAGTAATTTACAAATCTGTTTAACTTTCTGGCGCCAGTTGATTAAAAAAAAAATTGTGTTCCAGTGGAGTACCCCTTTAAACCTGTTATCTCTTTCGGAGGTGATCTTATTATTGACCCTTCAGGCCGGTGTTTCCCAACCAGGGTGCCTCCAGCTGTTACAAAACTACAACTACCGGCTGTCCAGGCATTCTGGGAGTTGTAGTTTTGCAACAGCTGGAGGCACCCTGGTTGGGAAACACTGCCTCAGGCATTGGCCGATAATGCATCTAGTATCAAATATCATCCCCTGTGGTAAAAATGTATTGATTAGGCTGAAATCATTTCCCAGGAGAAGAAAAGTGGATTTTTTTACATTGTTTTTTTATTATTTATATATCTATCTATCTATATATATGTATATATATATATATATATATATATATATATATATATATATATATAAATTTTCATACAGAGAGCTCTTAAACCTGTTATCGCTTTCGGTTGTGATCTTATTATTCACCCATCAGGCCGGTGTTTCCCAACCAGGGTGCCTCCAGCTGTTACAAAACTACAACTCCCAGCATGCCCAGAGGCACACTGTTTGGGAATCACTCAGGCATTGGCCAATAATTCAATATATCTAACAAATATCATCCCCAGTGGTAAAAATTTATTTAAAAAAATGGATTAAATTTTTTAATTTTTTGTGAACTGAGAAAATTATTATTATTATTATTATTATTTTTTTTTTTAAAGTAAACGTTTCCATAGTGGATATACCCAGTGCAAATAAATAAATAAAACACACGTGGCGCAAAAAAAGTAAATTCTCGAAAATGTTGATATTATCCGCGAAGAATGGCGATGCTCTGCTGCGGCTCAGGGCCTGCAGAACATTACAGCGGTCAATTACCATTACGGTTTTTGAAGCTGAACAGAACAATGACTGACAGGAGCGTTTTGCCAAGGACTGTGGTGCAGACGCTGGCGTCTGCAGCTGAGTGAGTGCGGCTCTGTGACGGCTCTGCCCACCCTCCCTCCTTCTCCGTGTGAAGAGCCGCTTGGAGCCGTGCAGGAGTTTTTCATACTTAAGAGGCTGTTGGGAGTTGTAGTTCCATAGCCCTTTTTGCTATCCGTCAGATTGCTGCCTTTATTTCCAAACCCGCTTCGGAAAAAATCTAGAATCTGATTCCAGAATCTACAAGAAACATCGACAGCTGGGAATGGTTGCCATGGGCAACGTGGAAAGGCGAATTCTAGTTGCTATGAGCAACACTGACAGCTGGAATCTGGTTTCGATGAGCTATAGTGACAGATGGAATCTGGTTTCTGGGAGCTATGGTGACAGCTGGGAAATAATGGTTGCTATGAGCAAAACTGACAGCAGGAATCTGGTTACTATGAACAATGTTGACTACTAGAATTTTATTAGTTGCCATGAGCGTCCTAGGCAGTTGGAATCTGGTTGCTATGAGCGACAGCCGCAGTTGGAGTCTGGTTGCTATGAGCGACAGCCGCAGTTGGAATCTGGTTGCTATGAGCAACAGCGGCAGTTGGAGTCTGGTTGCTGTGAGTAATGCTGGAATCTAATCTGGTTGCTATACAGGGCAACACTGACAGTTGAAATCTGATTGGTTGCTATGAGCAACACTGACAGTTGAAATCTGATTGGTTGCTATGAGCAACATTGACAATTCAAATCTGATTGGTTGCTATGAGCAACACTGACAATTCAAATCTGATTGGTTGCTATGAGCAACACTGACAGTTGAAATCTGATTGGTTGCTATGAGCAACACTGACAGTTCAAATCTGGTTGCTATGTGCAACACTGACAGTTGAAATCTGATTTGTTGCTATGAGCAACACTGACAGTTGAAATCTGATTGGTTGCTATGAGCAACACTGACAGTTGAAATCTGATTGGTTGCTATGAGCAACACTGACAATTCAAATCTGATTGGTTGCTATGAGCAACACTGACAATTCAAATCTGATTGGTTGCTATGAGCAACACTGACAGTTGAAATCTGGTTGCTATGAGCAACACTGACAGTTGAAATCTGATTGGTTGCTATGAGCAACACTGACAGTTCAAATCTGATTGTCTGCTATGAGCAACACTGACAGTTGAAATCTGATTGGTTGCTATGAGCAACACTGACAATTCAAATCTGATTGGTTGCTATGAGCAACACTGACAATTCAAATCTGATTGGTTGCTATGAGCAACACTGACAGTTGAAATCTGATTGGTTGCTATGAGCAACACTGACAGTTCAAATCTGGTTGCTATGTGCAACACTGACAGTTGAAATCTGATTTGTTGCTATGAGCAACACTGACAGTTGAAATCTGATTGGTTGCTATGAGCAACACTGACAGTTGAAATCTGATTGGTTGCTATGAGCAACACTGACAATTCAAATCTGATTGGTTGCTATGAGCAACACTGACAATTCAAATCTGATTGGTTGCTATGAGCAACACTGACAGTTGAAATCTGGTTGCTATGAGCAACACTGACAGTTGAAATCTGATTGGTTGCTATGAGCAACACTGACAGTTCAAATCTGATTGTCTGCTATGAGCAACACTGACAGTTGAAATCTGATTGGTTGCTATGAGCAACACTGACAATTCAAATCTGATTGGTTGCTATGAGCAACACTGACAATTCAAATCTGATTGGTTGCTATGAGCAACACTGACAGTTGAAATCTGATTGGTTGCTATGAGCAACACTGACAGTTCAAATCTGGTTGCTATGTGCAACACTGACAGTTGAAATCTGATTGGTTGCTATGAGCAACACTGACAGTTGAAATCTGATTGGTTGCTATGAGCAACACTGACAATTCAAATCTGATTGGTTGCTATGTGCAACACTGACAGTTCAAATGTGGGCAACAGTGTCAGCTGAAAATGTAATTGGTTGCCATGTTACCAGCTGACAGGTGGAATCGAAATAAAATCTGGTTAGTAAGGCCGCATACACACCACATTTTTGCAATACAGTTCCCGTATCAGGTGTTTGATGAAAAACTGATTCCTCAAAAACCAGACTAAACTGTATCAAAACGTGTGTACAAATTTCAACCCGTATACAGCTAAAAAACGTATACGGTTTGAAAAATGATGTCCAGTTGCATCAGTTTTTTATGGAAAAAACATATACATTTTTAACTTTTTACTCCATTTTGAATAAAGTTTCACTTGTTTGATTGAAATTCCAAGAAAAAAAACTGTGCAAAGTCAAAAACCGTACGGGGCAAACCGGATGGAACCGTACGCCTCCCAGGTTAAAAAATATATATATATATATGTACGGTTTAATACGGTTTTTCACCCGGACCAAAAAATGTGGCAGTCTACAGTTTTGGGTACAGGTAAAAAAACAGACAAAACCGTATAAGACGCAAAACGGACTAAACCGGATGATGTGTTTGACATACGGTTTACAATGTTAAGTCAATGCATACGTTTTCTATACGGTTTTTTTACTTGAAACTGTATAGCATAAACGTGGTGTGCCTGCAGCCTAACTTTGAGCAGCACAGCAGTAATTTGATTGGTTGCAAATAGAGCAACAATGACAGTTAAAATCTGGTTGCTATAAGCAACAGTGACAGTTGTCAGGGAAATCTGATTAGTCGCTATAAGCAGCACAAACATTTGGAATCTGGTTGCTATGAGCCAGAATCTGGTTGCCGTGAGCGAAGGTGACAGCTGGAATTTAATTGGTTGCTATGTGAAATGCCGACAGGAGGAATTCAAGTAGTTGCTATGAATAGCAGCAACAGCTGGAGTCTGACTGGTTACTGTTTGGTTGCTATCGGCAACACCGAAAGCAGGAATCAGAATGGTCTCTTTGAGCAATATTGACAGCTAAAGATGGCGGTCATAAATGCCGTCAATAGGAAATAACTAGCTTTTGCTATCATAAACATTTTACCCTATTTTTCTCGCCGCACAGGAGGGGCCCACTGGGAAAGCTGCGGCAGATGAATTAAATGGCGCCATACACGTGGCTGCGGCTGCCATTTTCTCCACCTCGATATTGTTGTTATCCAAGGATCTAGTGCCTCCTCTGGGATAAACGAAATTAACCCATTCATTCGCTTGTCAGGAAATGATGTGTATATATTTTTTTTTTGAGGGGGGTGCGTTGGGTTTTGGGGGCGGCGTCTGGTCGCATAAGGGGGGGGGGTGTTGGGGGTTATTCAGGGATTGAAATCAGCAGATATTGTGTGCGAGACATCCGTTTCGAAAACAGCTTAAGCCCTTTGATTTCGTAGCAAAACTATGAGTAAATAACTGGATTATGTTCAGACGTTGAAAATGAGGGATTTATCTTCCTGCAGATGAGGGGGAAAAAAAAAAAAAGATTATAGAAAAAAAAAGCCTGTAGCAGCCGCCGTTCCCTGCGCGGCGAATTACCTCTGAATTATCCACACGCAGCCTGTTAGGCGAATAGACCACGGTCACAAAATAATTTTAGTTCTTGTTTTTTTTTTGTTTTTGTTTTTTTTGATGAATTTATTTAATATTTTTTACATTTTTTTAATTTGTTATTGGCTGTTATTTATACATGTTGGGCGGTGGGGGGCGAACATATGGGACAAGTGGTGGACGGTAAAACCGGTGCGGTGTGTACCTGCTGTTAGGGAGGTAGCAGTCTGATTTTGTTCTGGAAAGAGTTTATAATCTGAGGGGGAGATAGAAAGCGAGAGAGGCATCCGGCGTGACAGCGAGGAGGAGGAGGAGGAGAGGGGACACCGAGGACGGGGACGGAAATACGGAAGGAGAGGACGCGAGGATGAGAGACAGGGAAAGTGACATTGAGATCGAGACAGAGCAACCCAGGTAAAAAAAAGAACTTTAGCATTGGCCATTACTACTGTGTACACTGAAAGTCCTTTAATCCGGTGCCTCCAATTCCGTTAGTCCGGCAATCGATCACTTGATTGGCAGCAGCAGCAGAGTTTAATGGGGTCCCCGCTTTAACATAACCCTACATGTAAGAAGGGTCCATTGACAATAAGTTGATCTAAAAGTTTCTTCCGGCTGGGACCCCCCGTGATGAGCTTATCTGTAGGAAAACCAAGCTGTAGGTCAGTGGTCTTCAACCTGCGGACCTCCAGATGTTGCAAAACTACAACTCCCAGCATGCCCGGACAGCCGTTGGCTGTCCGGGCATGCTGGGAGTTGTAGTTTTGCAACATCTGGAGGTCTGCAGGTTGGAAATCACTGCTGTAGGTGTTCAGTTTCCCTGCACTGCCCCCACAGGAAAAATGGAGTATTGCATAATTCCCATTCAATTTGATAGGTAATGCAGGATAGTACTGTACAGGCCCTCCGGAGAGGGAGACCCTCATTCTAAACAGTTCCTACTCTGACCCAGAGATGAGGATCCTGAACAGAGGACGCCCTTCTACAATATGATTATATGTAGTATATACAAAAATGGGATTTCCAAACTATACAGCGTTTTCCCTATGCTTCTCAGTTAGACATTTTGCTTTGACTGTCTGATAATCCAGAATAGCCCGGTTGCTGGATTAAAAGGAATGTTGTATACTTATACTGCAGTGTTTCCCTACCAGGGTGCCTCCAGCTGTTGCAAAACTACAACTCCCAGCATGCCTGGACAGGCAAAAACTGTCTAGGCATTCTGGGAGTTGTAGTATTGCAACAGCTAGAGGCATATTGGTTGGGAAACACTGATATACTGATATGCCTCTCTTAGAGTCTTAACATACAGCTTTAAAAAAAAAATCTTTAGCATATTTTTTATTTTTTAACATGTATTTCTGGCTATTTTTGACCATATTTGCAGGTTTTTTTTTTAGCCATAGCAAAAAGCTATAGCCCAAAATTAGCCTGTATAAATTGAATGAATGCCCGTAGGCACTAAGGGACCTTTTCAAATTTTGTGTAATAGAATCTTAATGGGCACTGTGAGATTCAAAAACTTTTTGGAAAAGTGTTGGAAAAGCCTTAAAGGGGTTATCCAGGAAAAAACTTTTTTTAATGTATCAACTGGCTCCAGAAAGTTAAACAGCTTTGTAAATTACTTCTATTAAAAAATCTTAATCCTTTCAGTACTTATGAGCTGCTGAAGTTGAGATGTTCTTTTCTGTCTAAGTGCTCTCTGATGACACCTGTCTCGGGAGTAGAAGCAAATCCCCATAGCAAACCTCTTCTTCTCTGTGCAGTTCCCGAGACAAGCAGAGATGTCAGCAGAGAGCACTGTTGCCAGACAGAAAACAACAACTCAACTTCAGCAGCTGATAATTATTGAAAGGATTAAGATTTTTTAATAGAAGTCATTTACAAACCTGTTTAACTTTCTGGAGCCAGTTGATATATAAAGTTTTTTCCTGGAGTACCCAATATACTTCATAAACAAATCTCCTTTTGATAAAAATCATGACATATAAAAAAAGACCACTAGGGGTCCCCATACCATCCAGATACTGCAGCATCATCTTTGTCCCAGCTGAAGCACAGGCAGAGACAAAGTCCAGAAAGTGAGGGCGGGACTAGCATTCTTCTGTGCTCACTGCTGTCCTATCAGACTGCAGCATGAAAACTGGAGGGGGTTACAGAGCAGCCTGCAGTGATTGGATGAAGAGACCCAGCACAGCAGACTCAGGGAGGAAGTGAATGCATGGTGAGTGAGGGTGGGCTCAGTGCTTGCCTGGGACACGCCCCTTCCTGAGCAGTGGGTGTCAGAATGAGTGAGCAGCAGAACAGAGGGAATTTGTGAGCCAAATACAAAAGCTAGATACAAATTAGACATATAAAGCATCTGCATGGCCTAGAGCAGTGTTTTCCAAGCAGGGTGCCTCCAGCTGTTGCAAAACTACTACTCCCAGCATGCCCGGACAGCCGAAGGCTGTCCGGGCATGCTGGGAGTTGTAGTTTTGCAGCAGCCAGAGGAACCCCTGTTGGGAAACACTGATCTAGAGCCTTGCAAATATGCTGGAACTTGTAAGGGCCTTGTTGCCGGTAGCAACTATTCGGTGATCGCTTTTTGTGTTTCCGGTGCTGTGATTGGTTGCTATGGACACTGATTGACACGTTTTGACGAAGAGACATAAGACTTCATGTCCGTGGAGGAGCAGATACAGAGTCGCCATGTGACGGCAGGGTTAAAATATGCAGGTAGCACTTCTCTGCTATAAGTACACCGGCTGCAACATCATCCCCGCAGCATTCGGCTTCCAGTGAGATTGATATGTCACCAGGGGTTTCCTAATGCCTTGTCTAATCCTCGAGGTGTGAACAGGAGGTAACCTTGTCTGCTGGGGAAACTTGCGTCAGACTGACCAAAATTAGAAAGAGTGACCCTACGGCAGCGACCGTGAAATGCCAGGCGGTGTTCATGGCGGCACAGTTTCCGGACAGGCTGGCAGAGTGTGTGCCCATGAGGAGTGAAAAATGTTTTATGTATTAGAAAAGTGTGGGCTACAGTATGGGAGGCGATATCAGTAAAAACTGCATCAATGTACAAGAATATAACTGCTATAATACTGCTCCTATATACAAAAATACAACTACTATAATACTGCCTCCTATATACAAGAATATAACTACTATAATACTGCTCCTATATATAAGAATATAACTACTATAATACTGCTATATACAAGAATATATCTACTATAATACTGCTCCTATATACAAGAATATAACTACTATAATACTACCCCCTATATACAAGAATATAACTATTATAATACTGCCTCCTATATACAAGAATATAACTACTATAATACTGCCTCCTATATACAAGAATATAACTACTATAATACTGCTCCTATATACAAGAATATAACTACTATAATACTGCTCCTATATACAAGAATATAACTACTATAATACTGCCTCCTATATACAAGAATATAACTACTAGAATACTCTTACTATATACAAGAATATAACTACTATAATACTGCTCCTATATACAAGAATATAACTACTATAATACTGCCTCCAATATACAAGAATATAACTACTATAATACTGCTCCTATATACAAGAATATAACTACTATAATACTGCTCCTATATACAAGAATATAACTACTATAATACTGCTCCTATATACAAGAATATAACTACTATAATACTGCCTCCAATATACAAGAATATAACTACTATAATACTGCTCCTATATACAAGAATATAACTACTATAATACTGCTCCTATATACAAGAATATAACTACTATAATACTGCTCCTATATACAAGAATATAACTACTATAATACTGCTCCTATATACAAGAATATAACTACTATAATACTGCCTCCAATATACAAGAATATAACTACTATAATACTGCCTCCTATATACAAGAATATAACTACTATAATACTGTCTCCTATATACAAGAATATAACTACTATAACACTGCTCCTATATACAAGAATATAACTACTATAATACTGCCTCCTATATACAAGAATATAACTACTATGATACTGCTCCTATATACAAGAATATAACTACTATAATACTGTCCCCTATATACAAGAATATAACTACTATAATACTGCTCCTATATACAAGAATATAACTACTATAATACTGCCTCCTATATACAAGAATATAACTACTACAATACTGCCTCCTATATACAAGAATATAACTACTATAATACTGCTCCTATATACAAGAATATAACTACTATAATACTGCCCCCTATATACAAGAATATAACTACCATAATACTGCTCCTATATACAAGAATATAACTACTATAATACTGCTCCTATATACAAGAATATAACTACTATAATACCACCTCTCTTTAGTCTATTGTAGATATAGTGGGATGTGGATATTCGCTCCGTCACCCCCTGACTGCGCTGATGTTCTCTGACCTCCCTTCTGGATGAGAGGAGGTGGCGGTAGAAGCCTCTCAGACTCTATCTCTGTCTCTCAGGACTAATGACTGATAAGCCGTGTGACATTTTTGCAGTCAGTAGCCCATCACACATACGCTCGTTCTCCTAGTATACGGTTGATCGTTTCCCCTCCCCCATCACTTTATCATTTATGACCATACCAGGTGGACTGACGCTCTATAATCATCTCCGACAAATCGCTGCACATACTCACTGCGCATACAGATGTAGCAGAGCTGAGTTTGTTATTGGGGCTCTATTGTTTGTGCATTGTTATAACCTTGATAAAATAATGCTTTAGGTCAGGGGTCTCAAACTCAAATTATCTGGGGGCCACTCGAGGTAGAGGCTGGGCCACATGTGCCCCTCACATATAATGCCCCCATCATGCACCCCTCACATATAATGCCCCCATCATGCACCCCTCACATATAATGCCCCCATCATGCACCCCTCACATATAATGTCCCCATCATGCCCCCCTCACATATAATGCCCCCATCATGCCCCCCTCACATATAATGCCCCCATCATGCGCCCCTCACATATAATGCCCCCATCATGCACCCCTCACATATAATGCCCCCATCATGCACCCCTCACATATAATGTCCCCATCATGCCCCCCTCACATATAATGCCCCCATCATGCCCCCCTCACATATAATGCCCCCATCATGCCCCCTCACATATAATGCCCCCATCATGCACCCCTCACATATAATGCCCCCATCATGCGCCCCTCACATATAATGCCCCCATCATGTGCCCCCATCATGTGCCCCTCATCATGTGCCCCTCACATATAATGCCCCCATCATGCACCCCTCACATATAATGTCCCCATCATGTGCCCCTCACATATAATGCCCCCATCATGTGCCCCTCACATATAATCCCCCATCATGTGCCCCTCACATATAATACCCCCATCATGCATCCGCTCACATATAATGCCCCCATCATGTGCCCCTCACATATAATGCCCCCATCATGCATCCGCTCACATATAATGCCCCCATCATGTGCCCCTCACATATAATGCCCCCATCATGTGCCCCTCACATATAATGCCCCCATCATGCGCCCCTCACATATAATGCCCCCATCATGTGCCCCTCACATATAATGCCCCCATCATGCATCCCCTCACATATAATGCCCCCATCATGCGCCCCTCACATATAATGCCCCCATCATGTGCCCCTCACATATAATGCCCCCATCATGCGCCCCTTACATATAATACCCCCATCATGCATCCCATCACATATAATGCCCCCATCATGCATCCCCTCACATATAATGCCCCATCATGTGCCCCTCACATATAATGCCCCCATCATGTGCCCCTCACATATAATGCCCCCATCATGTGCCCCTCACATATAATGCCCCCATCATGTGCCCCTCACATATAATGCCCACATCATGTGCCCCTCACATATAATGCCCCCATCATGCATCCCCTCACATATAATGCCCCCATCATGTGCCCCTCACATATAATGCCCCCATCATGCATCCCCTCACATATAATGCCCCCATCATGTGCCCCTCACATATAATGCCCCCATCATGCATCCCCTCACATATAATGCCCCCATCATGTGCCCCTCACATATAATGCCCCCATCATGTGCCCCTCACATATAATGCCCCCATCATGTGCCCCTCACATATAATGCCCCCATCATGTGCCTCTCACATATAATGCCCCCATCATGTGCCCCTCACATATAATGCCCCCATCATGTGCCCCTCACATATAATGCCCCCATCATGCGCCCCTCACATATAATGCCCCCATCATGCGCCCCTCACATATAATGCCCCCATCATGTGCCCCTCACATATAATGCCCCCATCATGTGCCTCTCACATATAATGCCCCCATCATGTGCCTCTCACATATAATGCCCCCATCATGTGCCCCTCACTTATAATGCCCCCATCATGTGCCCCTCACATATAATGCCCCCATCATGTGCCTCTCACATATAATGCCCCCATCATGTGCCCCTCACATATAATGCCCCCATCATGTGCCCCTCACATATAATGCCCCCATCATGCATCCCCTCACATATAATGCCCCCATCATGTGCCCCTCACATATAATGCCCCCATCTTGTGCCCCTCACATATAATGCCCCCATCATGTGCCCCTCACATATAATGCCCCCATCATGCATCCCCTCACATATAATGCCCCCATCATGTGCCCCTCACATATAATGCCCCCATCATGTGCCCCTCACATATAATGCCCCCATCATGTGCCCCTCACATATAATGCCCCCATCATGCACCCCTCACATATAATGCCCCCATCATGCCCCCCTCACATATAATGCCCCCATCATGCCCCCCTCACATATAATGCCCCCATCATGCGCCCCTCACATATAATGCCCCCATCATGCGCCCCTCACATATAATGCCCCCATCATGCACCCCTCACATATAATGCCCCCATCATGCACCCCTCACATATAATGTCCCCATCATGCCCCCCTCACATATAATGCCCCCATCATGCCCCCCTCACATATAATGCCCCCATCATGCCCCCCTCACATATAATGCCCCCATCATGCACCCCTCACATATAATGCCCCCATCATGCGCCCCTCACATATAATGCCCCCATCATGTGCCCCCATCATGTGCCCCTCATCATGTGCCCCTCACATATAATGCCCCCATCATGTGCCCCTCACATATAATGCCCCCATCATGCGCCTCCCACTGTGGCCTCCCTGTCTGTGCCTCCTCCCCCAGCCTTAAAAGGATGTGGTGAGTAATTACATAGGCCACACAGAAGGGCCACACTGGGAGTTGTAGTTTATATTGTACATTTACAGTCTGGCAAGCGACACTAAAGGGGTACTCTGCTGCTCAGTGTTGCACAAACTGTTCCGAATGCTGATGCTCGTGACGTCATAGCCCCCCCGCCCCCTCATAATGCCCTGCCAGTGCCCTGACTGTATTGTGCCGGGATTTGCGCAAAATCACGGTGAAAATGCGGCAATTTTACTGTGATTTTGCGCAAGTCCACGCTAAATACAGTATTGTGAGTATGGATATAAATATGTTCAGGAGGCTCTATTTTGGATGGGGGCTCTATTTTGGATGGGGGCCCTGGGCAACTGCCCAGGTTGCCCCGCCCTAACGCCGGCCCTGCCTATGTAAAAACACAAAGAATAACAAGTTTAACTCTGCTACATCAATGCAGTGAGATTCTGCAAACAGAACAACCTCCATGTTGGGAGGAATTTTGGGGGGTCTGCTACAAAGGATTAAACCTCTCATGGGGAATAAGAGCTGGTTTGAAGAGATCAGAGAGGAACCCCCTCCCCTCCCCAAAATCTCTGTGGGTGGGCAACTTCAGCTTCTCAGTAATCTCCCCACGGCTGCCAAGCTGGTCAAATTCAGGCCGAATGTCAAAATGAGGCCTGTTGGGTATAAAGAGGAGGGTCTGTGGGGGGGCCGTGTGGGGTATGGCTGAAAGGAAATCACATTAGAGGCGTGGGACGTATTTTGTGTGTAGCACATACCTACTGTATAACAATCCGTCAGAAATCGTATCGCTATCACAGAATCCCGCAGGCCCACGAAAGGTCACAATTAATTGGGAAAGCAGATTTTTTTTCTCTCTTTTGAATTATAAGAATAGAAGTATTGTGGGGGAGGGGCGCAGCGCTGGAGCACAGATCCCCTAGATTTGCCTTCTTCTGCCAAATTGTTGAAAATTCTCTTAACTTATACATTCAAACAGTGTAATACTTATTTTCTCCTGCGGAGGAGCCATAGTGGAGCTTTGAATACAGGTTCATAGCTTTACTATGGCTCCTCCACAGGGGAAATTAAGCATTACACTGCTCCACTGGTCCTCTGTGAGAAGTATCAGTTTTTTCTGTGTTTCGTTTTGGGCTTTTTTGCTGAATAATCGATAAACTATGGAGAAATCTGTGTTCAACTTCTCTATGGCTCCTCCGCAGGGCATTTAAAGTATTGCATTTTCCAATTAAAATCAAAGTGCTTTCCATATAATGAATAGATATGTCAGGTCTTCCAAAGCAAGAAGAGATGTCTTTGATCAGATCCCTAACAGTCAGCTGTAATCTGTCAGAAATACTGTTCATGTACTCTATGGCTCCTCCACAGGGGAAATTAAGCATTACATGTTCCATTTCAAATCAGTATGCTTTTTATATAATCTTTGCATGTGCTGGGTCCTCCAGAGCAAGAGATGCCTACGTTCATACCCCCAACAATCAGCTATAATGTGTTTAGCTCCTCCGCAGGGCAAATAAAGTATTACACAGTTCCAACTACCGGTTCATACCCAATACCGAAATTTTTTGTGCTGCACGATATGAATTTTAACCCATACCGCAATACCGGTTTGGCCCCTCCCCCTCGGGAATTAATGAATTATCAGCCCAGCGCTGCGCTGTCCCCACATCGGGGAACTAATCATATGTGACCCGTGAGCGCTGTTCTGCCACCCCCTCCCCCCAATTAATTATTAGCCCAGCGCTGCCGCTGTCCCCATCGGGGTACTACTCACATATGTCACCCGCAAGCGCTGCCCTCCTCGTCCTCCTGTTTGTTGCGGCCGCCGGCGCTGAAACTCTATACCGGTGGTCTTCAACCTCCAGATGTTGCAAAACTACAACTCCCAGCATGCCCGGACAGCCGTTGGCTGTCCGGGCATGCTGGGAGCTGTAGTTTTGCAACATCTGGAGGTCTGCAGGTTGAAGACCACTGCTCTATACTGTATCCCTATGCCCGGGCTGCAAAAGGTAAACAAAATAAACTTTAACTCACCTTCCTACGTTCCCCCCGTTGGTCCGGACCTGCTTCTTCCTGGGGCCGTGAACGTCGGAAAGCCGTCAGCCAATCACCGGCCGCAGCGATGTTCCGCCTCGGCCGGTGATAGGTTGAGCACACTGTCATGTAAGGAGCCGGCTCCTTACATGACAGTGGGCTCAGCCTATCACCGGCCTAGGTGGAACATCGCTGCGGTCGGTGATAGGCTGACGGCTTTCCGACGTTCACGGCCCCAGAAAGAGCGTAAGGCCGACGTAGGAAGGTGAGTTAAAGTTTTATTTTTGTTTACCTTTTGCAGTCCGGGCATAGGGATACAGCTATAGAGTGTCAGCGCCGGCGGCCGCAACAAACAGGGGGACGAGGAGGGCAGCGCTTCCGGGTGACGTGAGTAGTACCCCGATGGAGACAGAGCAGTGCTTGGCTAATAATTTTTTTTTTTTTTTTGGGGACGGATACCATTATATACCGTGGAACCGCCATAAGTTGCAAAAATACCGCAATACACCTATTTGGCCATACCGCCCAGCCCTAGTTCCAACTAGAACTGATAGGTTCTCCATATAATGTATAAATGTGGTGTCTTTTCCAGAGCAAGAGATGCTCTTAATCAGAGAGGGAAATACTGTTCATGTTCTCTATGGCTCCTCCACAGGGCAAAATGAAGTATCAGTTGAAATAAAAGGCCTTTCCATATATATTGTATGGATGTGTCGGGTCCTCCAGAGCAAGAGATTCCATTGATCAGATCTCAAACAATTAGCAGTAACTAGGGCTGGAATCTGTGTTCAGCTTCTCTATGGCTCCTCCACAGGGCAAATTAAGTATTACATGTGCCAATTGAAATAAAAATGCTTTCCATATAATAGATGTGATGGGTCCTCCAGAGCAAGAAAGATACCCATGATGAGACCTGACTGATCCCACATTACAGACTACCGTATATACTCGAGTATAAGCCGAGTTTTTCAGCACGGTTTTGCGTGCTGAAAACGCCCCCATCGGCTTATACTCGAGTGAACTCTCCGCCTTTCAATCCCTTCTCAGTGGTCTTCAACTTGCGGACCTCCCCACCGGACGGTCCCTGCAGCACAGATGGCCCGGTCCAGCTCACCCTTCCTTCCCACATAGGGGAGGTGAGTAGAAAACTAAAGGGGGGGGGGGGGAGTCTGGATGAAGACGAAGGCCGCAGTGGTCTTCAACCTGCGGACCTCCAGAGGTTTCAAAACCACAACTCCCAGCATGCCCGGACAGCCATCGGCTATGAGTTGTAGTTTTGCAACATCTGGAGGTCCGCAGGTTGAAGACCACTGATGAAGGGATTGACAGGCGGTGATGAGGAAGGGGGGGGGGGGGGGAATGATGACGTGGGTCTGGATGATGACGAAGGCCGCAGTGATCTTCAACCTGCGGACCTCCAGAGGTTTCAAAACTACAACTCCCAGCATGCCCGGACAGCCATCGGCTGTCCGGGCATGCTGGGAGTTGTAGTTTTGCAACATCTGGAGGTCCGCAGGTCAAAGACCACTGATGAAGAGATTGACAGGCGGTGATGATGACGGGGGTCTGGATGATGACGGGGGTCTGGATGATGACATGGAGGGATGATGTATTTCCCACCCTAGGCTTATAGTCGAGTCAATAACTTTTCTTGGGTTTTTGGGGTGAAATTAGGGGCCTCGGCTTATATTCGGGTTGGCTTATACTCGAGTATATACGGTATCCTTAGGATAGGTCTTAGGATAGGTCATCAATTTGTAAACCCCTTTAAGGAGTATTCTATAATGCTGGCCCAATTGGTCGTCACCCAGCTTTTCCAGGTTTCTTTTGGATTGTACAGACTGGATATACTGTAGCAAACCCTCAGCAGTGAGTATTGTCATGTTTTCAGCCTCTGGATTTTATAGGAGTGACGACTCCTTAATGTCTATAGCCGACATGCATAATAACCTTGGTTCTAATGGCATCAGCGCCATTACGCCCGCATCGCCTTCTCGCTGCATGTTAATACAGCATATTGTAAATGAGTCTGCCATGCAGGGGCCACACTGCTGCCTCAGACGTGTCTCTGGTGGCCTTCTGGAGAAGGCCGGGTCTGTCATTGTGAGTCATGTGCGAGAAGGCACAAGGCTACATCTGTTGTGCAGACAGATCTAGCACACAGCTCGCTCCCCCCCCCCCCCCCCCACCACCACCACCACCACCCAGTGACTGGAAATCAATTGCGTGGCCTGAGCCCTGGTGTCAGCGGGCTGATCTTACAGTCCTGGAGGGCGCACAGAACCCTAGTGTACACCCCCCCGGCCTATTATTTCACCATTAGTCGCCTGGCATTCAATGCACTTATATTGTACATCACTCTGCAGACTCTTCCTGCTCAGTAAGTGAGATACTCCAAGAATTTCCCCGGAGAGACATGAAGCTAGAATGTAATAGGGACAGCAGACAGAGTGGTACCGCGCTGTAATAAGGCACTTACCGGGCGCACGTCGTGTCACATCAGAGGGTTCATGATCAGATCCTTCTTCCTGATGCCCTAAACATATCTGTTAGAAGGTTTTACTGTGAAATACATTTCCCCTTTAATACTTCTCTAACGTGGATGTCCACTTCTAAACATCAGTTTACAGATTTTATACAGATATAATGAATATAAGGTGTTATCACTGTGTACATGTGTTACAATACTCATAGTGTACTGATCCAGAGTTATATCCTGTAGATCTTTTATTTAAAAATATAAAACATTACAACAATTATAAACAATAAACAATTATAACAATAATACAAACAACATACAATATATACAAGTAATGAGTCCATATAAGTCCTTAACCCCTTAAGGACCAGGGGTTTTTCCGTTTTTGCATTTTCGTTTTTTGCTCCTTGCCTTTAAAAAATCATAACTCTTTCAATTTTGCACCTAAAAATCCATATGATTGCTTATTTTTTGCGCCACCAATTCTACTTTGTAGTGACGTCAGTCATTGTGCCAAAAAATCTACGGTGAAACGGAAAAAAAAAATCATTGTGAGACAAAATTTAAAAAAAAACGCCATTTTGTAAATTTTGGGGGCTTCCGTTTCTACGTAGTAAATTTTTCGGTAAAAATGACACCTGATATTTATTCTGTAGGTCCATACGGTTAAAATGATCCCCTACTTATATAGGTGATTTTGTCGGACTTCTGGAAAAAATCATAACTTTATGCAGGAAAATGTATACGTTTAAAATTGTCATTTCTGACCCCTATAACTTTTTTATTTTTCCGTGTATGGGGCGGTATGAGGGCTCATTTTTTGCGCCGTGATCTGAAGTTTTTAACGGTACCATGGTTGCATTGATAGGACTTATTGACTTTTTATTCATTTTTTCATGATATAAAAAGTGACCAAAAATGCACTATTTTGGAATTTGGAATTGTTTTTTGCGCGCACGCCATTGACCGTGCGGTTTAATTAACAATATATTTTTATAATTCGGACATTTCCGCATGCGGCGATACCATATATGTTTGTTTTATTTACACAGTTTTTTTTTTTATGGGAAAAGGGGGGTGATTCAAACTTTTAATAGGGGAGGTGTTAAATGATGTTTATTCACTTTTTTTTGTAGTGTTATAGCTCCCATAGGGACCTATAACACTGCACACACTGATCTCTTACACTGATCATTGTTATCCCATAGGGACCTATAACACTGCACACACTGATCTTTATCATTGATCACTGGTTTCTCATAAGAAACCAGTGATCGATGATTCTGCCGCTTGACTGCTCATGCCTGGATCTCAGGCACTGAGCAGTCATTCGGCGATCGGACAGCGAGGAGGCAGGTAGGGGCCCTCCCGCTGTCCTGTAAGCTGTTCGGGATGCCGCGATTTCACCGCGGCTATCCCGAACAGCCCACTGAGCTAACCGGTATGCTTTCGGTTTCACTTTAGACGCGGCGTTCAACTTTGAACGCCGCGTCTAAAGGGTTAATAGCGCGCGGCACAGCGATCAATGCCGCACGCTATTAGCCACGGTTCCCGGCCGTTGTTAGAGGCCGGGCCCTACCCGCTATGACGCTGGGCCACGCCGTGGCCCCGCGTTATAGATCGGGTGTGGACACATGACGTTCCAGTACGTCATGTGTCCTTAAGGGGTTAAAGGGGTATTCCAGGAAAAAACTTTTTTTTATATATCAACTGGCTCCAGAAAGTTAAACAGATTTGTAAATTACTTCTATTAAAAAAATCTTAATCCTTTCAGTACTTATGAGCTTCTGAACTTAAGGTTGTTTTTTTTTGTCTAAGTGATCTCTGATGACACGTGTCTCGGGAAACGCCCAGTTTAGAAGAGGTTTGCTATGGGGATTTGCTTCTAAACTGGGCGTTTCCCGAGTAAGTAATTTAAAAATCTGTATAACTTTCTGAAGCCAGTTGATATATAAAAAAATAGTTTTTTCCTGGATAACCCCTTTAAATGTCCTGGTCCAGCCACATTCTCACCAAACACACCACTATAATAACAACCTCACAAATGTAAACTACTAAACACTACTTATTAATAATAATAATAATGAATTATTATTATAACCTTAATACTAATAATTAAACTAAAAAACCCTGGCCCGGTTGCATTTTTCTCACCCAAAATAAAAAAATAAATAATTAATTTGTGTCACAAACCACCAAACACCACAAACGGAAAATACAATTTTTTAACAGATGTCCATTGTCACGATGCCGGCTGGCAGGTAGTGGATCCTCTGTGCCAGAGAGGGATTGGCGTGGACCGTGCTAGAGGATCGGTTCTAAGTCACTACTGGTTTTCACCAGAGCCCGCCGCAAAGCGGGATGGTCTTGCTGCGGCGGTAGTGACCAGGTCGTATCCCCTAGCAACGGCTCAACCTCTCTGGCTGCTGAAGATAGGCGCGGTACAAGGGAGTAGACAGAAGCAAGGTCGGACGTAGCAGAAGGTCGGGGCAGGCAGCAAGGATCGTAGTCAGGGGCAACGGCAGAAGGTCTGGAATCACAGGCAAGGAACACACAAGGAACGCTTTCACTGGCACTAGGGCAACAAGATCCGGCGAGGGAGTGAAGGGGAAGTGAGGTGATATAGGGAAGTGCACAGGTGTAAACACTAATTGGAACCACTGCACCAATCAGCGGTGCAGTGGCCCTTTAAATCGCAAAGACCCGGCGCGCGCGCGCCCTAGGGAGCGGGGCCGCGCGCGCCGGGACAGAACTGACGGGGAGCGAGTAAGGTACGGGAGCCGGGGTGCGCATCGCGAGCGGGCGCTACCCGCATCGCGAATCGCATCCCGGCCGGAGGTAGTAACGCAGCGCCCCGGGTCCGTGGAACCGACCGGGGCGCTGCAGTGAGGGAAGTGTAGCGAGCGCTCCGGGGAGGAGCGGGGACCCGGAGCGCTCGGCGTAACAGTACCCCCCCCCTTGGGTCTCCCCCTCTTCTTGGGGCCTGAGAACCTGAGGATCAGACTTTTGTCCAGGATATTGTCCTCAGGTTCCCAGGACCTCTCTTCTGGACCACAACCCTCCCAATCCACTAAAAAAAAAGTTCTTCCCCTGACCTTTTTAGAGGCCAAAATCTCTTTGACAGAGAAGATGTCCGAGGAGCCGGAAACAGGAGTGGGAGGAACAGATTTAGGAGAAAAACGGTTGAGGATGAGAGGTTTAAGAAGAGAGACGTGAAAGGCATTAGGGATACGAAGAGAAGGAGGAAGAAGAAGTTTGTAAGAGACAGGATTAATTTGACACAAAACTTTAAAAGGACCAAGATAGCGTGGTCCCAACTTATAGCTCGGGACACGGAAACGGACATATTTAGCGGAGAGCCATACCTTGTCTCCAGGGGAAAAAATGGGAGGAGCTCTTCTTTTCTTATCTGCGAATCTCTTCATGCGAGAAGAAGCCTGTAAGAGAGAATTTTGGGTCTCTTTCCATATGGTGGAAAGATCACGAGAAATTTCATCCACAGCGGGCAGACCAGAGGGCAAGGGGGTAGGGAGGGGGGGAAGAGGGTGACGGCCGTACACCACGAAAAACGGAGATTTGGAGGAAGATTCAGAGATTCTGAAATTATACGAGAATTCGGCCCAAGGTAGAAGATCTGCCCAGTCATCCTGGCGGGAGGAAACAAAATGTCGTAAATAGTCACCCAAGATCTGGTTAATTCTCTCTACTTGTCCATTGGATTGAGGATGGTATGCAGAAGAAAAATTTAATTTAATCTTGAGTTGTTTACAGAGAGCCCTCCAGAATTTAGACACAAATTGGACGCCTCTATCCGAGACGATCTGTGTAGGCAACCCGTGAAGACGAAAAATGTGTACAAAAAATTGTTTAGCCAACTGAGGCGCTGAAGGAAGACCAGGAAGAGGGATGAAATGTGCCATTTTGGAGAATCGATCAACGACCACCCAAATAACAGTGTTGCCATGGGATGGGGGTAAGTCAGTAATAAAATCCATACCAATCAGAGACCAAGGTTGTTCGGGGACAGGTAGAGGATGAAGAAAACCAGCGGGCTTCTGGCGAGGAGTCTTATCCCGGGCACAGATAGTGCAGGCTCGCACAAAGTCCACCACATCAGTCTCTAGAGTCGGCCACCAATAGAAGCGAGAGATGAGTTGCACAGATTTCTTGATGCCCGCATGACCTGCGAGATGGGAGGAGTGACCCCATTTGAGGATCCCAAGGCGTTGGCGTGGAGAAACAAAGGTCTTTCCTGGAGGAGTTTGCCTGATGGAGGCTGGAGAAGTGGAAATCAGGCAGTCAGGAGGAATGATGTGTTGAGGAGAGAGTTCAATTTCAGAGGCATCTGAGGAACGAGAGAGAGCATCGGCCCTAATGTTTTTATCAGCAGGCCGAAAGTGAATTTCAAAATTAAATCGGGCAAAGAACAGAGACCACCTGGCCTGACGAGGATTCAGCCGTTGGGCAGACTGGAGGTAGGAGAGGTTCTTGTGATCGGTGTAAATAATAACTGGAAATCTTGATCCCTCCAGCAGATGCCTCCATTCCTCAAGTGCTAATTTAATGGCTAGAAGCTCTCGATCCCCGATGGAGTAGTTCCTCTCCGCCGGAGAGAAGGTCCTGGAAAAAAAACCACAAGTAACAGCATGCCCGGAAGAGTTTTTTTGTAGAAGGACAGCTCCAGCTCCCACTGAGGAGGCATCAACCTCCAATAGGAAGGGTTTAGATGGGTCAGGTCTGGAGAGCACGGGAGCCGAAGAAAAGGCAGACTTGAGTCGTTTAAAGGCGTCTTCCGCTTGAGGAGGCCAAGACTTGGGATCGGCATTTTTTTTTGTTAAAGCCACAATAGGAGCCACAATGGTAGAAAAATGTGGAATAAATTGCCTGTAATAATTGGCGAACCCCAAAAAACGTTGGATGGCACGGAGTCCGGAGGGGCGTGGCCAATCTAAGACGGCAGAGAGTTTATGTAGGTTAGCAGGGATTTCTCGTGCGGCCAGAACATCTTTAATGTTGCTGGATAGGCCTTTTTTAAAGGTCGCGCAGAGTGCCTCATTATTCCAGGATAATTCTGAAGCAAGGGTACGGAACTGTACGGCATACTCGCCAACGGAAGAATTACCCTGGACCAGGTTCAACAGGGCAGTCTCAGCAGAAGAGGCTCGGGCAGGTTCCTCAAAGACACTTCGAATTTCCGAGAAGAAGGAGTGTACAGAGGCAGTGACGGGGTCATTGCGGTCCCAGAGCGGTGTGGCCCAAGCCAGGGCTTTTCCAGACAGCAGGCTGACTACGAAAGCCACCTTAGACCTTTCAGTGGGGAACTGGTCCGACATCATCTCCAAGTGTAATGAACATTGGGAAAGAAAGCCACGGCAAAACTTAGAGTCCCCATCAAATTTATCCGGCAAGGATAGTCGTATTCCAGAAGCGGCCACTCGCTGCGGAGGAGGTACAGGAGCTGGCGGAGGAGATGATTGCTGGAGCTGTGGTAGTAACTGTTGTAGCATAACAGTCAGTTGAGACAGCTGTTGGCCTTGTTGCGCAATCTGTTGTGACTGCTGGGCGACCACCGTGGTGAGGTCAGCGACAACTGGCAGAGGAACTTCAGCGGGATCCATGGCCGGATCTACTGTCACGATGCCGGCTGGCAGGTAGTGGATCCTCTGTGCCAGAGAGGGATTGGCGTGGACCGTGCTAGAGGATCGGTTCTAAGTCACTACTGGTTTTCACCAGAGCCCGCCGCAAAGCGGGATGGTCTTGCTGCGGCGGTAGTGACCAGGTCGTATCCCCTAGCAACGGCTCAACCTCTCTGGCTGCTGAAGATAGGCGCGGTACAAGGGAGTAGACAGAAGCAAGGTCGGACGTAGCAGAAGGTCGGGGCAGGCAGCAAGGATCGTAGTCAGGGGCAACGGCAGAAGGTCTGGAATCACAGGCAAGGAACACACAAGGAACGCTTTCACTGGCACTAGGGCAACAAGATCCGGCGAGGGAGTGAAGGGGAAGTGAGGTGATATAGGGAAGTGCACAGGTGTAAACACTAATTGGAACCACTGCACCAATCAGCGGTGCAGTGGCCCTTTAAATCGCAAAGACCCGGCGCGCGCGCGCCCTAGGGAGCGGGGCCGCGCGCGCCGGGACAGAACTGACGGGGAGCGAGTAAGGTACGGGAGCCGGGGTGCGCATCGCGAGCGGGCGCTACCCGCATCGCGAATCGCATCCCGGCCGGAGGTAGTAACGCAGCGCCCCGGGTCCGTGGAACCGACCGGGGCGCTGCAGTGAGGGAAGTGTAGCGAGCGCTCCGGGGAGGAGCGGGGACCCGGAGCGCTCGGCGTAACATCCATGAACCAGTCCAGGATTTTTTGTATATATAGAGTCCCATAGAAACCCCCCTCCCCCTTTTTTCCCACCACCCAACCTAAACTAAACCCCAACACAATGTGATAAACCAACCCCAAGATAAATAAAAAAAATATGCTAATATACAAACACTAAATATATAAATACACAAACAGAAATATATACAAAAATAGTACAAACTATACAAACCAAACAACAATGAGTCTTTCCAGCCACACAAAGCCCAAGTTCAGTGCCTACAAGCCCTATATTACCATATACCTACAGCACAAAACAAAAAGACTAATGTGCCGGCATCAGCCCACCACCAGGGGGAGACAACAGGCTAAGGCACTTTAAAGGCAGAGCCCCTCCACAGACGAGAAGCCCTGCCAGCACCCAGCCTCTCGTACTCCAGAGAACGCACCTTCACCAGGTCACCCAGTATGTTCCTAACCACCTCATCCACAGGGAGGATTTTACACTGCGTCGACACTAAACACCGTGCGTTCCACGTGTAGTACCTGACCACTGAGCTAACTAGGAATAAAGTGCACCGGTCCCAGCCTCCAAGGTTTCTGAATGGCCCATTCCGGATAGGAGAGACTGGCCAGCTGAGGCCAACCAATGGAAGCGCCCACCCTGGTGTAAACCTCTGTGTTAAAGGGACAATGAAGCAGAAAATGCTCCATGCTTTCCAGCATGCCTCCACACTCTTCCTGGGGACATCCCCGGTCATAAGAGCTCCTGCACTTCAGATTGTCCCTCACACACAGTTTCCCATGGAAGCAGCGCCAAGTCAAGTCCCAAAACTTCAAGGGGATCCTGATAGAATTCAAAAGCCCTAAACCAACCTCCAGATTCCAACTTGGACAATCCTTGAGTGTCAATGGCCTCTGGAAATGAGAAGACAGGACCCTCTTGTCAATGAATTTCCTAGACAGAGTCCTAATCTCCCACATCCCCAGACCCCACCGAAGAATAACCTTCAGAACCAGGGTAGCATAAGCCGGGAGATGCCCATGTGGTGTGCGCAGATCCTTCACTTGCCCTCCTGTCTCCCATTCCTGGAAGAAAGGCCAAAACCATCCCCTACGGAGGAGCCCTCTCTTTCCAGAGGTTTGCAATATTGGTCTTAAGAAAGGTATTCACAAGGAATACCACGGGGTTGACCATACACAACCCCCCTAGTCCCCTCATACGGTAAGTAACCTCCCTCTTCAATAGGTTCAGTCTATTCCCCCATAACATTTAGAAGAACACACTGTAGACCCGGGTCCAGAGAGGTTCTGACAACATGCATTCACTGTCAAGATATATCAGCAAAAGGAGTAGGAATGTTTTGATAAGGCTAACCCTTTCCCAGAGGGTCAAAGACCAACCCTTCCACTGATCTACCTTCCGAGTGGCGATCTTAAGCTTGCTGCCCAGTTTTGTTTGGGGTAATCCCCTTGGACAAATTCGATGCCGAGGACTTTTGCAGATTCCTGGGGCTCTGGAAGGGCATCCGGGAGATCAAAACCAGGATCTCCCCCTCCCAGCAAGCGACTCTCACTCTTATACTGGTTGATCTTGGACCCGGATGCCTCCGAGTAGCGGTCCACCTCTGACATCACCCATCGGCCCTCCTCTTGTAAGGAGACAAACACAGTGACATCATCAGCATACACTACTGCCCTCAGAGCCGAATCTGGCACCGCCAGATCCATTCTCACCCCTGAAAACGGTCCACAATCAAGGATCAATTGCAAACACATACAGCAAAGGGCTCAAAGGACAACCCTGACGGACGCCAGACCCAACCTCAAAAGAGCGGCCAATCCAACCATTCACAAGTGGGAAACTCTCTGCCCCTGCATACAAGGTCTTCAGCCAATCAACAACCCCCCGGCTCCGGCAGGCCATATCTCAGAGGAACAGACCAGAGGTACTCATCATTAACCCGATCAAACACTTTTGCCTGATCAAAGGACAGCAAGAACCCCTTCCAGTGGCCAGCCCTACCCTGCTCCACAGCCTCCCGGACACTGAACACAGCAGTAAATGTACTGCAGCCTGGTAACAGAGCAATGCTCTGAGTTATATCCTGTATTATACTCCAGAGCTGCACTTACTATTCTGCTGGTGATGTCACTGTGTACATATATTACATTACTTATCCTGTACTGATCCTGAGTTATAGCCTGCATTATACTCCAGAGCTGCACTCACTATTCTGCTGGTGATGTCACTGTGTACATATATTACATTACTTATCCTGTACTGATCCTGAGTTATATCCTGTATTATACTCTAGAGCTGCACTCACTATTCTGCTAGTGAGGTCACTGTGTACATACATTACATTACTTATCCTGTACTGACCCTGAGTTATATCCTGTATTATACTCCAGAGCTGTACTCACTATTCACATCCTAAGTAGACTTTTAACCCTTCTATCACACCGATGACGTAGGGACTGCTTCTTTTAGTCTGCAGCAGTTCAAATTGTGTCTTCAGGTGCTCAAAGCCATGTACAATTTTCTCCTGGAAATTGCTGCATATTTCCACCATACTGCTCTTGTCCGCGTTTGGCGCTTTAATTCGCGGCTGAGAATAGCTGCTACATTTGGGTCCATCATCTCGGCTGCTTGTCTAATGATGTGTAGTTTCTCACTGTCCTTGAATCCACAAGCTCACACTGTGCCATTGAAGTAAAGCAGCCGGCTATAGAACGCACTGATAAAAAGAAGGTTTCATTAAAACGGAATATATGTTTGGGGAGGGAGGGAAAGGGGGAGCTGAATACCTCTGTTTTTTATCATAGACAATGCTATCTACTCTGTGCTTTGTTATAGAGAAGTATTGCTGCTTCCTTATGTAAGGTACAAGTCCCTTAGTCAGTACCACACCCCCCCCCCCCAAACTTATGACACATCTACAGCTCCCATCATGTCCTGACAGGGCATGTTGGTATTTGTATCTTAGACAACCTCTTAGTCAGTGGTCTCCAAACTGTGGCCTTCCAGCTGTTGCAAAACTACAACTCCCAGCATGCCCGGACAGCCAACGGCTGTCCGGGCATACTGGGAGTTGTAGTTTTGCAACATCTGGATCTCCACTGTTTGATATGAAATCAATTGAAATGTCCTTTCAATTGCTGTAAAAAAAATTATAATCCCGGACGAGCCCCCAAATTTAGATCTTAATGCAGCTCGGAAAATCATCAGAGACATCTCCCGTCCCTATTTACTGCTGTGTCTCTAAGTCGGTATTTCCCAACCATAGCTACAACACAACTCCTATTATGCCTGGACAGCCGACGGCTCAAAGTTTTCAAAATTGAAAGTTGGGTGACAACCTTTTATGCCTTTTATGGAACTTGTAATGGCCGCTGTTAGCATTGGTTATCTGGTATCTGTTACACGTGTAAGAGAATAAGATCACATTGTGCAAGTTATTTCCAAGTGATTCATTGGTATTTGGGGGTCTAGATTGGATGACCATGTATATCATACAGAACAGATCAGGGATGACCATGTATATCATACAGGACTGATCAGGGATGACTATGTATATCATACAGGACAGATCAGGGATGACCATGGATATCATACAGAACAGATCAGGGATGACCATGTATATCATACAGAACAGATCAGGGATTACCATGTATATCATACAGAACAGATCAGGGATGACCATGTATATCATACAGGACAGATCATGGACGACCATGTATATCATACAGAACAGATCAGGGATGACCATGTATATCATACAGAACAGATCAGGGATGACCATGTATATCATACAGAACAGATCAGGGATGACCATGTATATCATACAGGACAGATCAGGGATGACCATGTATATCATACAGAACAGAACATGGATGACCATGTATATCATACAGAACAGATCATGGATGACCATGTATATCATACAGAACAGATCATGGATGACCATGTATATCATACAGGACAGATCAGGGATGACCATGCATATCATACAGAACAGATCACGGGTGACCATGTATATCATACAGAACAGATCACGGATGACCATGTATATCATACAGAACAGATCATGGATGACCATGTATATCATACAGGACAGATCATGGATGACCATGTATATCATACAGGACAGATCATGATGACCATGTATATCATACAGGACAGATCATGGATGACCATGTATATCATACAGGACAGATCATGATGACCATGAATATCATACAGGACAGATCATGGATGACCATGTATATCATACAGAACAGATCATGGATGACCATGTATATCATACAGGACAGATCATGATGACCATGTATATTATACAGAACAGATCATGGATGACCATGTATATCATACAGGACAGATCATGATGACCATGTATATCATACAGGACAGATCATGGATGACCATGTATATCATACAGAACAGATCATGGATGACCATGTATATCATACAGGACAGATCATGATGACCATGTATATTATACAGAACAGATCATGGATGACCATGTATATCATACAGGACAGATCATGGATGACCATGTATATCATACAGGACAGATCATGATGACCATGTATATCATACAGGACAGATCATGGATGACCATGTACATCATACAGGACAGATCATGGATGACCATGTATATCATACAGGACAGATCAGGGATGACCATGTATATCATACAGGACAGATCATGATGACCATGTATATCATACAGAACAGATCAGGGATGACCATGTATATCATACAGGACAGATCAGGGATGACCATGTATATCATACAGAACAGATCATGGATGACCATGTATATCATACAGGACAGATCAGGGATGACCATGCATATCATACAGAACAGATCACGGGTGACCATGTATATCATACAGAACAGATCACGGATGACCATGTATATCATACAGAACAGATCATGGATGACCATGTATATCATACAGGACAGATCATGATGACCATGTATATCATACAGGACAGATCATGGATGACCATGTATATCATACAGGACAGATCAGGGATGACCATGTATATCATACAGAACAGATCATGGATGACCATGTATATCATACAGGACAGATCAGGGATGACCATGCATATCATACAGAACAGATCACGGGTGACCATGTATATCATACAGAACAGATCACGGATGACCATGTATATCATACAGGACAGATCATGATGACCATGTATATCATACAGGACAGATCATGGATGACCATGTATATCATACAGGACAGATCATGGATGACCATGTATATCATACAGGACAGATCATGGATGACCATGTATATCATACAGGACAGATCATGATAACCATGTATATCATACAGGACAGATCATGGATGACCATGTATATCATACAGGACAGATCATGGATGACCATGTATATCATACAGGACAGATCATGATGACCATGTATATCATACAGAACAGATCATGGATGACCATGTATATCATACAGGACAGATCATGATGACCATGTATATCATACAGGACAGATCATGGATGACCATGTATATCATACAGGACAGATCATGGATGACCATGTATATCATACAGGACAGATCATGGATGACCTTGTATATCATACAGGACAGATCATGGATGACCATGTATATCATACAGGACAGATCATAATGACCATGTATATCATACAGAACAGATCAGGGATGACCATGTATATCATACAGAACAGATCAGGGATGACCATGTATATCATACAGGACAGATCCAGGATGACCATGTATATCATACAGAACAGATCAGGGATGACCATGCATATCATACATAACAGATCAGGGATGACCATGTATATCATACAGAACAGATCAGGGATGACCATGTATATCATACAGGACAGATCCGGGATGACCATGTATATCATACAGAACAGATCAGGGATGACCATGCATATCATACAGAACAGATCACGGATGACCATGTATATCATACAGGACAGATCAGGAATGACCATGTAGATCATACAGAACAGATCACGTATGACCATGTATATCATACAGGACAGATCAGGGATGACCATGCATATCATACAGGACAGATCATGGATGAACATTTATATCATACAGGACAGATCAAGGATGACCATGTATATCATACAGAACAGATCATGGATGACAATGGAGATCAAGTCTCCACCAGGATCTCTTTGTCTCGTTCCCAATGTCTGCAGTGCGACCTGGGCATTGTCCTGATGAAAGAGGCCGCTGCCATTAGGGAATCCCTCTATCATGATGGAGGGGACTTGATTTGAGTAGGTGACATGCCACATTAACATCCACATGACGCCAAGACCAAAGGTCTCTAGAAGAACATTGCCCATCATACTTCCCCTGCTGGGTTATCTTCTTCCCATACTGCACCCTGGTGTCATTTCTTCCCCACATAAGTGACGCACATGCACCCAGCTGTCCACATGATGGAAGACATCATCCTTCAGACCAGACCCTCTCCTTCCATTGCTCCAAGGTCCAGTTTTGATGCTAATGTGTCCATTGTGGACACTTTCAGTGATGCATCGGGTTCAGTATGGGCGTACTGACTGGTCTGACCCGGAATGTTGATGGACCTTGATGATTGGGTTGGGGACCACTGCCCTAGATATTACAATTTGTCTCTTGTAGACCAGATCCTTATGCTCACTCATATCTCCTGCTTCCGACATCAATGTCATGAACTGACTGGTCACTTGCTCCTAATATAATCCCAACCCCCCCAGCCGTCTGACACCAGATAATCCATGTTCTTCACTCCTTCTGGTTTTAATGTTCTGGCTGCTGGGTGTATAGTCTGTATTTTTACCATCAGGGTAGGAGAGGGGCGTGAAGCTGCACTAATTCTGAGATTGGATTGAATTCTTTTTTTTAATCACAGCGTTCAGGATATATCTGTAATAGGAAAGTGCTTGGGGCGTTCACAAAGGATCCTCTGATCTGGAGTCTCTTTGGTGTCTCCTCTAATCAGAGAGAGTCGCACCTGGTGACAGAACCGAGGACTTGTACGCGGGTCTTCCGTCATTTTAATGAGAGCATGCACTTGGGAATTCGCCCCCCTTGAAGGGGATCGCAGCACTTCTTAAAGGGAACCCACAATGATATATTACCTTTAATAGAGGATTCTATACCTGGTCCCCCATTCCCAGGATCCAAACCTCCACCATTCAGACATGTATCTAGTTGACATGCCATAAATGCCTAGTCTTTAGACTAGGATTTGTCTAGTCTATAGAGAGCCTCGTAGCTCTGTTTTTCCCCCTTGCTGCAAAAACATGAAGGGGGAGATTTATCAAAACCTGTGCAGAGGAAAACTTGCCCAGTTGCCCATAGCAACCAATCAGATCGCTTCTTTCATTTTTCACAGGCCTTCATAAAAATGAAAGAAGAAAGCTGATTGGTTGCTATGGGCAACTGGGCAAGTTTCCCTCTACACAGGTTTTGATAAATCTCCCCCGAAAAATATAGTAAAAAAACCCAGGCTGCTTATAGGAGATGACCATGAGCAGGACAACTGGACAATAAAATATTTTAGGGGGGCATGGGATCACCACATAAACACTGCCCACATACTCAGCAATTTACCCCATCGGTCAGATTTTTTTTAGATCAAAATATAATTATAATCCCAAAATTAATTTGCTGTAAAAAAATGCAACTAAAAAACAGCAATTTTCCTTTTGCCCCCCAAAAATTTGCATTTTTACAAAAATTTAACAGTAAAATTTTTTCCACCTACATACATAGTAGTACAAGACCAGAGATTGTATCGCCGCATAACCAAGGCAGACTTGTCTTTCAGGGATCTGGTAAAGCCGAGTGCCATCCAATATGGCCTCCATTAGCACTCAGCTTTGCGAGATCCCTGAATAACAAATCTCCCTGGTGATGCAGCAATACGTCCTGCGCTCTGTTTTTTTTTACCATGTCTAGTAGGGAAGAAAAAAATTAATTTTGGAATAATAAAAAATGGAAATTTTGGAAGAAAAAAAGCAAATATAAAAAAAATACAATAAAAATCTTATATCCAATGTAAAAATAAAAATCTGAATAAGGGTACATTCACACGTACGCATATTTGGTGCGCAGGATTTTGTGCTGCAGATTTCAGAGTACAGATTCTAATCGGCAGTTACAAATCCAGCGCATTAAATCTGCGCAGGATCCTGTATGTGTGAACGCACCCCAAGGGGTAAAGGGTTGAGTTTGTGGTGAGTATTTTAGTGGTGGGCCCATGGGTCACATCGCTACATGGCTATTGTCCTGCCCCGGCCAGACAATGAAACATCCAAAATTCTATCAGTCGTTAACTCTTCCAAGGTCACCCATAGGAAGGTGCGGAGATGACCGTGTACACGGTCATCTCCGCACCTTCCTATAGGTGACCTTGGAAGAGTTAATGACTGATAGAATTTCGGATGTTTTATTGATGGAGCCGGGGAATAGAATCTGGATGAGAAGTCGAGCAGGCTCACTCCCCCACCCCTCCCCTCAATCTCCTTCTGCCTCCTGAGGATAACAAGCAAAGAGCAGATCTCTCTGTCTCTCACTGACCCTTCTCGTTGGCATTTCGGTTCCTTGCTTTCTATTCCTGGCACAAACAGGCAGCCACACACTCATCCACACAAACACAGCACATGAGAGGGGAGAGGGAGGGGGGGGCACGCCACCTACTCCCCAAACAAAGGCTGCCGTGCCAGCAGCATCTCCGCACATCCAAACCCCCGACCTGATGTCTCAATAGACACTGTCAATGACCCCCCCTTCGCCCCAACCCTGCGCTCTCCTCCCCACTATGCCGTCTACGCTCGCTCCCCTCCTACATTTTCAGGCTGGATGCTACAGCGGCCGTTCCTAATTACCTCTTATCCCCAGTGGTTTGGGAATAATCACAGCTGAGAAGCATTGAAGGGTCGCTGCCGAGGAGGATGAAGAATAGGAGTTGTGCCATTTTTCACGGCTAAGGACATAACCTGGTCACTGTGCTGGAGTGGAGGCGAGAGTGGAAGCGCTGGAGACATCTCAGGTACCTTTCCGTAATCTTCTTATTGTTTACATCTATACGTTATTTTTAGAGCAGGGGGGTGTGGAGGGCTCGGTGGTCTTCATAGTTGACTTTTCAGAACAATGTGGAGGTTGGCTTAGTGGTCAACGGTTGAGATAGTCATGGACCGAGGGGTCCTATTCTCCTACTGCAGTGCTTGTGGGGTTGAGGACTGGTCCTTTAGATGACACCATCAAAGCAGTGAGGTCCATGGTGACACCAAGGATGACCAGGGACTTGGAGGTACTATTTTTCTACTGCAGTGTTTGTGGGGTTGAGGAATGGTCTTTTAGATTACACCATCAAAGCAGTGAGGTCCATGGTGACACCAAGGATGACCAGGGACTTGGGGGTACTATTCTGCTGCAGTGCTTGTGGGGTTGTGGACCAGTCCTCTAGGTGACAACATCTACTTCCAAAGCAGTGAGGTTCATGGTGACCCCAAGGATGGCCAGGGACTTGGGGGGACTATTCTTCTACTGCAGTGCTTGTGGGGTTGACGACTGGTCCTATAGGTAACAACATCTACTTCCAAAGCAGTGAGGTTCTTTGTGGTGTCAAGGATTACCGGGGGTACTATTCTTCTACTGAAGTGCTTATAGCGTTGTGGACCAGTCCTCTAGGTGACACCAAGCAATGAGGTCTGTGGTGACACTGAAGATGACCATGGAACTAGGGGTCCTATTCTACTGCAGTGCTTGTGGGATTGTGAACCGGTACTGTTTGTGGCACTGTATGGTCTTAAGCAATAATGTCTATGTTGACACTGAGGGTGATCAGGGACCTTGTGGTCCTATACTCTTCCTGTTGTTGTTAAAGGTACCAGTCCTGTAGGTGAGACCAAGCAATAATATCTATGGTGACACCTAGGATGATCAGGGACTTTGGACCAGAGGTGACACCAGGAATGGCTATGAACCTGGAGGTCCTATACTTCAGCTACTGCAGTGTTCTTGAGGTTTTGGACCAGTCCTACAGGTGACACCATATACAAGCGGTAGGCACCAAGGATGACCATGGACCATAGTCCTATTATTCTGCTGAGGTTGTGAGTCCTACAGGTGAAACCATATATTTTCAAACAATGCGGTCTATGGTGACACCTAGAATGACCAAGAACCTAGAGGTCCTATTATTCTCTTACTGACATGCTTGAGGGTTTGTGGACCAATCCTATAAGTGACACCATATGCTTCTAAGTAATAAGGTCTATAGTGATGCCAAGGATGAGCGGGGAGTTGAGGACCCTATTCGTCTCCCATTGTGGTGCCCATTGGTTGATCCTATAGGTGACACCTGGTAGTTCTCGCACTAGATGCCCTTGTTTATAAACCATGAGGCTTGTACCGCGGGAGGTCGATGAATACGGTCACACGTTGTAGGGATACTCACAGTACAATGTACTTACCTTATCCTACATGACGCTAATATACAGTACGGATATGATCCTATTAGATTGTAGGATCTTTTTTTGATGCCCTGTGTGGTTTTTTTTTCATAAGGGGGCAATCGCTAATGGCAATAATATAAGATAAAGCCAGTGTTTCCCATCCAGGGTGCCTCCAGCTGTTACAAAACTACAATTCCCAGCATGCCCGGACAGCCTTTGGCTGTCCGGGCATACTGGGAGTTGTAGTTTTGCAACTGCTGGAGGCACCCTGGTTGGGAAACACTGGATTAAGCAAATGGGCATTAATTCCTTTTGTGATCCATTTAGGGTCATTGGGAACAAGAGGCAGGTCGGGGTTGATATTGGTGCAGATGTGAGGATAAGGGGGCTTGGTCACCCCTTAATATCAGAACCTAAATGTCGTGTTCACTGCAGTGGTTCCGGACCCGTAGCTCGGGGGGGGGGGGGGGGGATTACGTGAAACAATCTACGCCACATCTCTACCCACAACCGTGTCCCTAGCAAGTTACAGTCCGGGAAAGGCGGGAGGAGTTAAAATTCTGTGAGCCCTTGGCATCCATCATATGTGTGTCTCCATTAACTCTTGCACGCCCAGCGATAGGCGTCTGATGAATCAGACGAGATGATGAGGAGGGGACTGGGCTGCGCGGCTGCTTTTACGACTTGAGCGACAACATTGCAATAAATCGCACCTGCCGTAATTTCCCATCCTCCCCGCTGGGGGTGATGATATAGGAGCCACTTAACGTGTCACCGGGACGTGACATCATCCTCCCTGTGTGCTCCAGCGCGGTCACATGACCTTTTTTGGGGGGGGGGCCGTCGCCTATAGAACTTTATTTCACGGTCCTCAATGATCTATTACCCGACTCAACCATAAGATTTTGTCCGACGACGCATTTTGACAGGTCACTGTCCGCCCAAAACGCATCGATTCCAGTTCAGCCTCGTCGACCTGAAATGCGTCTTGCGTCCTTGTTTTCAGACACTCCAACATCTGATGCCTTCAAATAAACATGAAGCTCCATACCCCTCCTCCCCCCTTATTTTTATTTTCCCGCTCTGCAATATTTTTTAGTAAGAGGGTTGTTTACGCTGCAGTGCGAGACCAGATCCTGGCACAGATGGGGTTAAATCATGATATATCCCCCCCCCCCCCCCCCCCTCGTTTCCCGGTAGTTCCATTGCCTTTATAGAACAGACATCCGTAGCTGTTCACAGCCCTTGATCCCGGGGAGATTAGTGTCTCATCTTCCCAGTGCTGACACATGAAGGACTCTAAAGTTTCTATAGATTGTCCAATATCAGCAGTCCTCTTGGAAGTCTTGTATCCTAGCAACTGAGCCGGGGTGCCAAAAAAAAAAGCTTTTGATACGGAGTGGACCAACATGGAGCTGCCCAGATGACACCACATGGGCCATATGTGAGTGCCCGGGGGCATCTGCATTGGATTTGTGTTCACATATCTCATACTTGGTATCTGTGTTGCAGGCCTGGTACTAAGCATAGATACTGGCATTCCCTAGCCTGGGTAAAGGGGTGTGCCTGCTGGTTGCACCTGGATAAACACCAGACATTATCACCATGTCATATGCTAAAAGCAGTGTTTCCCAACCAGGGTGCCTCGTGCTGTTGCAAGACTACAACTCCCAGCATGATCAGACAGACAAAGGCTGTCCAAGCATGCTAGGAGTTGTAGTTTGCAAACCAGTGTGCCTCCAGCTGTTGCAAAATTACAACTCTCAACATGCACGGACAGCCAAAGGCTTCCCAAGCATTCTGGGAGTTGTAGTTTCCCAACCAGTGTGCCTCCAGCTGTTGCAAAACTACAACTCTCAGCATGCACGGACAGCCAAAGGCTTCCCAAGCATGCTGGGAGTTGTAGTTTCCAAACCAGTGTGCCTCCAGCTGTTGCCAAACTACAACTCTCAGCATGCCCAGACAGACAAAGGCTGTCCAAGCATGCTGGGAGTTGTAGTTTCCAAACCAGTGTGCCTCCAGCTGTTGCCAAACTACAACTCTCAGCATGCCCAGGCAGACAAAGGCTGTCCAAGCATGCTGGGAGTTGTAGTTTCCAAACCAGTGTGCCTCCAGCTGTTGCAAAACTACAACTCTCAGCATGCACGGACAGCCAAAGGCTGCCCAAGCATGCTGAGAGTTGTAGGTTCCCAACCAGTACTTCCAGTTTTGCAACAGCTGGAGATCCTGGAATCTATAAAATGACATGAAACTGCAGCTTGGTTATCCTTCCAAAAATCCTGTGCTGATACAGTGCTCCAAATCCCCTGCGAATACAGTTGTCTATCCTGCAGATTCAGAGCGGCCCCTTCAGCAATTGTTTTCATGATAATCAGAAATGATGGGGGTTGTAGTTTTGCAACAGCTGGAGACCAGTTGGGAAACATTGCCGTAGAGCAGTGGTCTCCAAACTGTGGACCTCAGGATGTATGCAAAACTACAACTCACTCCCAGCATGCTGGGAGTTGTAGTTTTGCAACATCTGGAGGTCCCTCATTTGGAGACCACTGTTGTATAGCATCTGCGCAGTTTGCAGCACCCATAGCAGCTATATAGTATCGCTCACCAATGCTTTGGTAACAGCGGGGTTAAAGACTTGCCCGATTCGCCCTTTAGACCACCCAGGGGAAACGGCAGCAGCCGGTAAGCCTGTATCTATTAGACCGTATCAAGGTCTGGCCTTCCCAGGAAAAGCATTGTCCTCTTTTTATCACTCACAGCAATGTTTCCCAACCAGGGTCCCTCCAGCTGTTGCAAAACTACAACTCCCAGCATGCCCGGACAGCCAAAGGCTGTCCGGGCATGTTGGGATTTGTAGTTTTGCAACAGCTGGAGGCACTCTGGTTGGGAAACACTGGCTTACAGGAATCCCTCCCATACCACAGTCCTAATTTCTGATGTTTTAAAGGGTAACTCCATCAAGTACCGAAAAATAAACAATGGAGTTGGTTACTCTTAATCCTTCCTCCCCACTGACTTATTTTGTGTTCTTCATGACTGGTCAAATTGTGTTTGGGGGGGGTTCCTTTATATCCCTGTCATTAGCTTACCAAACTAAATCTATACAGACGTGTTTCGTAGTTGACCACTTCATCATAAGCCCATGATTATGTGAACAAACACGAAACACGTCAAGCAGTTGTATGTTCCGTATGTTTTAGACTATGTGCATCCTGTTTGTGGAATAAATGAAAGAAAGAAGTTTTATCCAATTCCCGAAAACACCAGACAATTTTGTATACATTTTTAGACATATTTTGTATTATATTTTCTATTATTTTCTTTAGTTTAAAAAGGGGCACTGTCAGAATCACAAACTTTTTATACGTTGTTCATCTTGGCAAAACATTAACCTTTCTAATATACTTCATAAAAAATGTTATCTCCTTTTAATAGAAATCATGGCTTATATAAAAAAAAAGACCACTAGAGGTCCCCATACCATCCAGGACATAATCCTGTCCGGCTGCAGCATCATCTTTGTCCCAGCTTAAGCACAGTCTGGGACAAAGTCCAGAAAGTGAGGATGGGACCAGCATCCTCTATGCTCACTCCTGTCCTATCATACTGCAGCATGAGAACAGAAAGGAGGGGGTTACAAAGCAGCCTGCAGTGATTGGATGAAAAGACCCAGCACTGCACAGCAGACTCAGGGAGGAAGTGAATGCATGGTGAATGAGGGTCGGCTCAGTGCTTGCCTTAACACGCCCCTTCATGAGCAGTAGATGTCAGAATGAGTGAGCAGCAGAACAGAGGGATTTGTGAGCCACATACAGAAGACATGTAAAGCATCTGCATGACCTATTGAGTAACATATAGAAGCGTTATTGTTTTCTGTGATATGACAGATACACTTTATTTTAATGGTTGTCATTAAGCTCCGCCCTTTAAAGGGATTTATTTTTAGTGACTGAAAGAAGGTGGAAGGGGTTCATGGTCAAGACCCGGATCAATACCCAGATTAAATAGGCATCAGTTTTGGACCTTTACCTCCGGGAAAGATAGGAGACAACCAATATGGCCACCATTACCGTTTCCGCCTCTTCATCTATCACTATGTATTCAAGCAGGTGGAGCCATATTGGACTTCAAAAATGCAAAGTGACAGCCCCTGCAATAGTAGATCTATTGGTTGTCACTCGGTGTTCCCAGAAACGTATAAAAAAAGGAACAGTGGGGGCAGAGTTTTTGATTAGGATGGGGAAAAAAAGGGCAAGACCTAAGCGCTGTATCATGCCGGGGGGGCCGGACGGGAAGACACTTTGCAGAACGCTGCCAGCATGTAAGTGTTCAGACAAGCAGAATCCTCTTCCTGGCTGTGATTACCTCTGGTGGCCAAGGACATCAGCGAAATGATCCGCACATTAATTAAAAATTATTAGATCTTGATTGAGCGGCTTCTGCATCACCGAAGAAGAAGAAGGCGGCGAGAGAAAAGGGTAGGAGAGACGTCTCCCTGCCAGACCACAACGGGAGAGGGGGCATCATCCAGATATATGAGGGGATAACAATACCAATATGAGATACAGACAATAAAATATTTTACCTTGGCAAATTTGAAAATCCAGAAAATCTAGAGAATAAAAAACTAAAAATTTTCACAAAAATAAGTAAAAAAAATAAAGTTGATGTTTTGGACCTTTCTTATGGTCCTGCATGATGTAAAACAGTGGTCCCCAACCCAGTCCTCAAGGCCCACCAACATTCTGGGTTTTTTCACTTACATTGGAAATAGAACAGAGAATAATTCAAATCCTGGACTGTAGGTTTGGCCTCGAGGACTGGGTTAGGGACACATGGTCCGCACACCACACAGGGCCAAAAGAAAGGTCAAAAATGTCAATCTTATTGTCTTCTGGACTACAGCTGGGGGGGGGGGGGGGGTTAAAAATACCAAAAATAGGAGTACGATTGAGAACATATTTTCCCCCTGGAGAATATGAAAATTATAAAATCAAAAACAGCTTAAAAAAAGCAAGTATTTAAATAATAATATAATATTTTCACATTTTTATTACAACTTTGAAAAGAGTAAAAAAAAAAACAGATTTGTCTTCTCTCAGACTACAACTAGAGGCTAAAAATACCAGAAAAGTATGAAGAAGTGAATAGGAAAATTACAAAATCTAGAGCAAAAAAAAATAAAAATTAATTTTTTTTATCCTCTTCACTTCTTTTAGACCAGTGTTTTCCTAACCAGTGTGTCTCCAGTTAATGCAGAACTACAATATCCAGCGTGCCTGGACAGCCGAAAATGTAGAGTGGGAAAACAAAAAGTTGCAAAAGAATAAAAAAGGAAAGAAAATGTTTGTCCTTATTATGGCCGTGCAGGGAGTAATAGACCTTGAGTTTTCTTCTCTTGGAATAGGGGCAAGGAACCAACATGATTAGAAAAGAGGTACGGCTGATAACGTATTTGACCCTCAGGAATAGAAAGTAAAAACAAAAAGATACAAAACAAATAAAAATAAAAAAGATAATTTAAAAAAAATTTCAGAAATAAAGTAAAAAATGTTTTTCTTTTTTATGGCCTTGCAAGGAGTAATAGAGCCTGAGTTATCTTCTCTTGGACTAGAACTAGGGGCAAGGGACTAAAATGAGTATTTGACCCTGGCAAATAGGACAATGAAAGAAATCTAGAACATAAAAACAAAAAGTTTTGAAAGAAAAATCAAAAATTTCAAGAGAAATAATTCAAAAGTTGTCCTTTGTACGGCCTTTCAAGGAGTAAAAGTTCTCTTCTCTTAAAGGGGTACTCCGCCCCTAGACATCGTGACGTCACGGCCATGCCCCCTCTATGCAAGTCTATGGGAGGGGGCGTGACGGCCGTCACGCCCCCTCCCATAGACTTGCATCGAGGGGGCGTGGCCGTGACGTCACGATGTCTAGGGGCGGAGTACTCCTTGGATCGCTCCGTTCAGCCGAGATGGACGGACCCCCGCTATCAGACATCTTATCCCCTATCCTTTGGATAGGGGATGAGATGTTTAAGGGCCGAGGACATCTTTAAGCTACAACTAGGGGCAAAGAGTAAAAAGACCCCAAGCTGACTTCCTTTGGTTTACACCAAGGGGCTAAAAACACTAGAAAAGGCTTATAAACTGCCCTATAAATTTCCTTGGCATCATAAACACTGGCAAATAAGAAAATAAAAACATTTAGAATGTAAAAAAACCAACAAAAACAGTTGCAATACAAATTTAAAGGTAAAATTGTAATGTTTGTCCTTCTTATGGCCTTGTGAAATGTAAAAGACCCCGCGTTGGACTACAAGTCCCAGGAGGAGACATTAGGCGGCGTCTGGTGGATCCTCCAGCCCTCCTGGCTGCCTGCCCTGACATTATAACACCGGCGGATGCTTCTCACTACTGTTCCGGTCATAAAGGCAGAATACTCAGCTCTGCAGAACGTGGCTCCATTAATCCCCAACCCTCTACAGAGCCGCAGATCTGCAGCGAAAGAAAAAAAAAGGCCTTGTTGTCTGGAGAAGGTCAAGTCTGCGAGTTTAGAGGGGCGGGAGGAGCGGGCTGTAGGGGGGTCCTGAATTGTGTCCTTGCAGAGAGACGATGGCACTGCCCAAAAGGGACGTGAACAGACATTTTGGGGGGGCAGGGGCTCAAGTAGAAAAAAAAGGGCACTTGGGCTGTCTAGCAGTCTCTCTGGCAGTCACGTGACTCTGGCAGTCACGTCTGCTGAATGGGACGCTGAATTCAAAAGGGGGCTTGAGCCCCTGTCCTTTTAACGCACTTACCCTATAATGCCCTTACTGATTGGGACCCCCCAAGGAGGTCCCAACCACTAAGGGCATTATAGGGTAAGTGCGTTAAAAGGACAGGGGCTCAAGCCCCCTTTTGAATCCATGAGTGCACGTCCCTGTTGCCCAGGCTGCTGCTGGAGGAGCATTATAATAAAGCACCAGTCCTAGGATGCCTGTGTGGGGCACCGATGTAAACTACAAGGGGCGCAGATGACGGACTGGCATCCGGTTAGTAATGTGGGTATGGGGTGACTGAGCGTTGGGTTTCACCCATCAATAACAATATCAGGGCAGGTGCCCAAATTCTCATGTTGGTGACAGACTGGATGGGTCGTGTGTCTGGCATTGGCACCAAAGGCCTCGATTTACCCATAATCGTGCCAGTATAAACTAGGCTGGCTTGACCTGCAGGCATCAACGAAAAGGAAACCCCCATTGGAATTCTGCATGCCAGAATCCTCTTTTTTGGGACCGTGCCCGGCTTGTTGGATTAGGGTCGTGACTGAATATGGGTATTTGGGAAGCGGCATTCTTAGTCAGGATCCTTAGGGAGTCTGTCAGCATTAAGACTATAAGACAATAGCCTCGGACATGGTGCCAACTGAGGTTTTAAAGGAATAATGTGGGGTACAAAGAAAAAATTAAAGCTGGTCAAAGGTTCATGAACGATGATGCCCAGGATGAACAACACTGTTACTCCCCATTGTCATTAGTAGTTTATTCATCACCCAGATTGTTTAGGATGAACAATGTTCTGGCTCTCCTTTATCATTAGTAGTTTGCTATCCATTGTCATTAGTCGTTTATTTATAAACCAAGATTCCCAGGATGAACAACACTATTGCTCTTGATTCTTATTGGCAATTTATTCATGAACCATGATGCCCAGGATGTACAACACTGTTGCTTTCCATTGTCATTAGTAGCTTATCCATGATCTATGATGCCCAGGATGAACAATACTTTTGCTCCCGATGGTCATAAGAAGTTTGTGTATAAATCTTGATGCCCAGGATGAACAACACTGTTGCTCTCCATTGTCATTAGTAGTTTATTTATGAACCAAGATGCCCAGGATGAACAACACTGTTGCTTTCCATTGTCATTAGTAGTTTATTCATTAACGATGATGCCCACGATGAACAACACTGTTGCTTTCCATTGTCATTAGTAATTTATTTATGAACGATGATGCCCAGGATGAACAACACTGTTGCTTTCCATTGTCATTAGTAGTTTATTCATTAACGATGATGCCCAGGATGAACAAAGTTATTGTTCTTCTTTATCATTAGTAGTTTGTTCATGAACCATGATGCCCAAAATCAACAATGCTGTTGCTAACCATTGTCATTAGTAGTTTATTTATAAACCAAGGTGCCCAGGATGAACAACACTATTGCTCTTCATTCTTATTGGCAGTTTATTCATGAACCATGATGTCCAGGATGAACAACACTGTTGCTTTCAATTGTCATTAGTAGCTTATCCATGATCTATGATACCCAGGATGAACAACACTTTTGCTCTCGATGTTCATAAGAAGTTTGTGTATAAATCATGATGCCCAGGATGAACAACACTGTTGCTCTCCATAGTCATTAGTAGTTTATTTATGAACCAAGATGCTCAGGATGAACAACACTGGTTATCTGCATTGTCATTGGCAGTTTATTAATGAACAATGATGCCCAGGATGAACAACACTGTTTCTTTCCATTGTCATGAGTAGTTTATTCATGAACTATGATGCCCAGGATGAACAACACTTTTGCTCTTGATAGTCATAAGAAGTTTGTGTATAAACCATGATGCCCAGGATGAACAACCCTGTTGCTCTCCATGGTTATTAGTAGTTTATTTATGAACCAAAATGCCCAGAATGGACAACACTGTTTCTCTACATTGTCATTGGCAGTTTATTCATGAACTATGATGCCCAGGATGAACAACATGGTTCCTTTCCTTCGTCATTAGTAGTTTATTCATGAATCACGTTGCTTAGGATGAGCATGATTTTTGATCATGATGAAGGATGCTAGTGATCCCTGTATAGCAGTGTTTCCCAACCAGGGTGCCTCCAGCTGTTGCAAAACTACTACTCCCAGCATGCCCGGAAAGCCTTTGGCTGTCCGGGCATGCTGGGAGCTGTAGTTTTGCAACAGCTGGAGGCACCCCGGTTGGGAACCACTGCTGTATAGCCTACTCCCCTTGTGCAATTTAAAGTATGTGAATTAAATTCCAGATCTACAGCGAAGACTGACACCTGCACAGATAGACCTGCAGAAGACAGGGGGCGCTGTGACGGCTGCTCATAGTAATCTTCCCCCAGCATGTGTCACCCATACAGGAGATCTGCATAAGTCGGGGCTGATATTTCCAGGTCATTTGTTAGATTTTTCGGAGGAAGTGCAGGGATTACATCAATAATGGATCGTACCATAATAAATCACGCAATTATACAATCGTGACCTTTATTTCCCGGCATTTATATAATGGTACTGCCCATGCGATCATCATAATTTATCGGCTTTCCGCGTCTTATACATGATCTGTCAGGACCGCGCTCTTGGCAAACATGTCGCTCCATAATGGGACCGAATTTACAGCAACTACGGTTGTGCTGCCAATACACACCTCTCTATGGGGGGCTACGGAATTCTCAGGGGGTCTCAGGGTGGGCAGATGCCTCACAGTGTGGTAGCTGAAGCCTAACACTCAGCTTTCCCAGAAGCAGAAGAAACCTATTGGGTATCTATTAGAGAATAGCACATCTGCTCTTCTATTGTTGCATAACTGGACTGATTTACCAATCAGACATTAGGAAAGCTGGGTGATGTCCAATGTGGAAGCTGAAATGGCGGCCTTATTGGTTGTCATCCAGCTTTCCCAGAAACATATAGAACCTATTTGACATATAAACTGTGTCATAAGACAGGAGCACATATCCTGCTCATATATCATTGCATAAATAAGCTGACACCAGGAAAGCTGGGTGACAATATATAAGCTGAAAATTGTGGCTATATATAGTTTGTCATACAACTTTCCTGCATTTCAGAATGGCAGTTCTGCCTTGTTATACAGCAATGTATCTGCTCGTCCTGTATCATTACTCAGCTTGGTGGATAATATACTCAGGCTCTTAGAAACCATGTTGGTTATTACCCAGCTTTCCCAGAAACAGATAAAATCCAATGGACATCTGACTGACAGTGATATATATGGCTTCTGCTGTTAGATCAGTGTTTCCCAACCGGGATGCCTCCAGCTGTGGCAAAACTACAACTCCCAGCATGCCTGGACAGACAGTCAACTGCTGGAGGCACCCCGGTTGGGGAACACTGTGTTAGATTGTTGTAAGTGGCTTATTCATTTCATATGACTAGATGACATTTAATGTTGAATCTGAAATTGTGACTATATTGTTGGTTACTCAGCTTTCCTAAACTTCTGAATGGCACTTCTATTTTCTTATGGACTGATATATTGCCTCATCTGATAATGTGACCCAGATAAGGAAATATATGTTGGTTGGTTTTAGGAAAGCTGGGTGACATCCAATGTGGAGGCTGAAATGGTGGCCATATTGGTTGTCACCCAGCTTTCCTTGAAAGACATAATCCGACAGACATAACTAAGTTATATCCTATGTGGAGGCTGAAATGGTGGCAATATAGATCGTTACTCAGCTTTCCAGAAACAATTTAGATATGAGATAGATAGATATGAGATAGATAGATATGAGATAGATAGATAGATAGATATGAGATAGATGGATAGATAGATAGATATGAGATCGATAGATATGAGAGAGAGAGATATGAGATAGATAGATATATAGATATGAGATAGATAGATAGATATGAGATAGATAGATAGATATGAGATCGATAGATATGAGATAGATAGATAGATAGATAGATATGAGAGAGAGATATGAGATAGATAGGTAGATATGAGATCGATAGATAGATATGAGATAGGTAGATATGAGATCGATAGATAGATATGAGATAGATAGATAGATAGACAGATAGATATGAGATAGATAGATATGAGATAGATAAAGATAGATAGATACGAGATAGATAGATATGAGATAGATAGATATGAGATCGATAGATAGATAGATAGATATGAGATAGATAGATATGAGATAGATATAGATAGATAGATATGAGATAGATAGATATGAGATCGATAGATATGAGATAGATATAGATAGATAGATACGAGATAGATAGATATGAGATAGATAGATATGAGATCGATAGATAGATAGATATGAGATAGATAGATATGAGATAGATAGATATGAGATAGATAGATAGATATGAGATAGATAGATATGAGATCGATAGATATGAGATCGATAGATATGAGATAGATAGATATGAGAGAGATAGATATGAGATAGATAGATATGAGAGAGATATGAGAGAGATAGATAGATAGATATGAGATAGATAGATATGAGAGATAGATAGATATGAGATCGATAGATATGAGATCGATAGATATGAGATCGATAGATATGAGATAGATAGATATGAGAGAGATAGATATGAGATAGATAGATATGAGAGAGATATGAGAGAGATAGATAGATAGATAGATATGAGATAGATAGATATGAGAGATAGATAGATATGAGAGATAGATAGATATGAGATCGATAGATATGAGATCGATAGATATGAGATCGATAGATATGAGATAGATAGATATGAGATCGATAGATATGAGATAGATAGATGGATATGAGATAGATAGATATGAGATAGATAGATAAATATGAGACGGATAGATATGAGATAGATAGATAGATAGATATGAGATAGATATGAGATAGATAGATATGAGATCGATAGATATGAGATAGATAGATATGAGATCGATAGATATGAGATAGATAGATAGATATGAGATAGATAGATATGAGATAGATAGATAAATATGAGACGGATAGATATGAGATAGATAGATAGATAGATATGAGATAGATATGAGATAGATAGATATGAGATCGATAGATATGAGATGGATAGATATGAGATAGATATGAGATAGATAGATATGAGACAGATAGATGTGAGATAGATAGATATGAGATAGATATTAGATAGATAGATATGAGACAGATAGATATGAGATAGATAGATGTGACTTTTATTAGCAGTACTGCTGCAATTTTACCACCATTTTCTGAAATCGTTATACCATTATTTGCATTGCGATTGTGGGAGTATGTAATCCTGATAAATTGCAGTATTTTCACAGCAAATTTGGAAAATAGCGGTAAAATTGGGCCTCAACTGAACACAGCCTTTGTAAAGCCATAATGATGACCCAATTGGTTGTCACCCATCTTTCCCAGAAACTCAAGGGCTCATTTTTCCTAGGGTTTCTTTTTGGGTCCTTGGTGAAGCCGCAGCGTCTCTGAGTTCAAGGTTTCATCCATCCATGTGATGTTCTCCAGGTTGCAATGACCCAGGCGGCATCTCAGCCCTGACAAGGAGTCTGGATAATGGCTGTGTATTATTCATGCGGCTGCTGTTATCGCTGAGGAACGTAATAACACATAATGGGTTTTTGAGGATCTTTTGGTTCATACTGGGGATCTGAGGTTTGGGGGGGGGGGGTTCATTCTTCAGCTTCTCGGTCTGCTCTACTTCTGCAGAGATTGAAAGCTATAGGACTTGTAGTTCCACAAGTCATCAGGTTCACCCCTTTTTGAGCCCAACACTGACTGTGATTCCAAGTCGTGGACACTGACCTTATAAGTCCTGAGCCATATATATATACGTTTTATTTAACCAATACCCCTTCTGTATGAAAAAAAAAAAATGTAAAGCAGCTCTCGTCCTCTCCGGTAGACGTCTGCATGAAAGACCATGAGTGCTGGCCAATAGATAGATCCACCAATAACGTAAAGAATAATTCATCAGCGCGGCTCTGGCAAAAAAAATCCATCTTCTTTATTAAATAAGTCTATATAAAAACATATATATATATATATATATATATATATATATATATATACACAGTCCACACAACATAAAAACACAGCGCATCAGGCCTGACACGTTTTAGTCTTATGGCCTTAATCATAGACTATCATGCTAATGCGCTGTGTTTTTATGTTGTGTGGACTGTAGAGGAAGAAATACACACTATTTCTGACCATTACCGCCCACTTCTTTAAGGTGTGTGTTACACTCCCAAAACATTTGTGTCCATCCCGCCCACTCCCGCTAACATTTGTGCCATTTCATCAGCCCCTTGTGCCTTTTCATCACCCCCTTGTACCATTTCTTAATCCCCTATGTGCCATTTCATCACCTCTGTGACAGTTCATCAAGCCCCTTGTGCCATTTTATCACTCCCTTGGGCCTTTTTATTACCCCCATGCCATTTAATTACCCCCTAGTACCATGTCATCACCCCCTTGTACCGTTTCATCAAACCCCCCCCCCAGCCATTTTATCACCCTCTTGTGCCATTTCATCATCCCGTGGCCCATTTCACTCTCCTTGTGCCATTTTATCACTCCCTTGTGCCCATCATCATACTATAGCACCATTTCATGGCCCATGTGCCATTTTATCACCCCCTTGTGCCCTTCATCATACCATAGTACCATTTCATGGCCCGTGTGCCATTTCATCAACCCCTTGTACCGTTTCATCACCCCCCCCCCCCCCAAGCCATTTCATCATCCTCTTGCGCCATTTCATCATCCCGTGGGCCATTTCACTCTCCTTGTGACATTTTATCACCCCCTTGTGCCATTTTATTACCTCCTTGTACCATTTCACTATCCCCACATGCCATTTTATCAATCCCTTGTTTCATTTCCTCACCCCCCTCAACCCCCCCCCCCAGCCATTTTATCACCCTCTTGTGCCATTTCATCATCCCGTGGGCCATTTCACTCTCCTTGTGGCATTTTATCACTCCCTTGTGCCCTTCATCATACTATAGTACCATATAATTACCCTCTTGTGCCATTTCAGCACCTTCTTGTTTCATTTCTTAACCCCCCTTGTGCCATATCATTACCCTCTTCTGCCATTTCACAAGCCGCTTGTGCTATTTTCTCATTCCTTTTTCCATTTCATCACCCTCTTGTGACGTTTTATCAGCCGCTTGACCTATTTTATCACCCCTTATGCCATTTCATCAGCCCTCTGTGGCACTTCAGAGGTTGGCGGGATTGGGCAGAATTTTGCAGGTTCGGCTGTATGTTCTGTGACTGCCCGACACAACCTTATTCCCACCTGCGGCCCACGAGTATTTTTTTTATTGGGTCCCGCGGGATCCCAATCCCCATGCAGGGCTCAGCTCCATACTGCTGAGATATGGTTCCATAGAAATCACCCGCTTTCCTTTTTTGCATTGTGAGGACTGGGTAAGAGCGGGGAGAGGGAGAATATAGAAATCATTAGTGTTGAGCGGCATAGGCCATATTCGAATTCGCGAATATTCGCGAATAAATGGACGAATATTCGTCATATATTCGCGAATATTCGCATATTCGTTATGTTCTCGTTTTATTTTCGCGTATGCGAAAATACGCGTATGCGAAAATTAGCATATGTGGAAATTCGCATATGCGAAAATTAGCATATGCTAATTTTCGCATATGCGAATTTCCGCACGCCAGTCTCACACAGTAGTATTACAGCTTTCTTTACACCACACAAGCTGGAAGCAGAGAGGGGTGATCACTGTGATGTGTACTGTGAAGAAAAAAAAAAAAAACGAATATTCGTAATTACGAATATATAGCGCTATATTCGCGAAATTCGCGAATTCGCGAATATGCGATATTCGCGAATAATATTCGAATTGCGAATATTCGCGAGCAACACTAGAAATCATTAGATGACGGATTAGGCGGGTACCAGGTTCTTAAAAGGATTGTGTCTGAATCCTCTATTGATCAGGCTGATGAGGGCAGGTGGACGGGGGAGGGAACCAGAGGACGCTCGGGTCAGGACTCATTATTCCACCCAGAGGAAGGAGAAACAAGTTCAAAGCATCGCCTTGCTTAGCTGCACTGTCACGTCTCTGATAAATATCTCACCGGGGAGGCGCTCCAGCAAACTTTGCCCATCCATTTTCGCGGGGCTCTGTCATTAGAACGGAGATTTTCAGCAGTCCTTTAATTATGTAAAGTGTAATGACGAGCGACATGTCCGCGAGAGCGTTTATACACGGATGAGATCAGCGCAGCTACATCACTGCAGCACTCTCATAATGTTACGTCTAAATGTCCTTTCCTGTTGCCACTAAATTTTTTTTTTTATGGCCCATGAGGAGGCCTCAATTTTTGATCTCAGCAAGCCATCAAAAAACATCTTCCATCTCCATTGACTGCTGTTTTTGGAAAGAAGAATTGCACCTGCAACAGTGACTGCTGTTTCCTGACCCGTACAGCCAGCTGGAGAGCAAGTGATGGCTGTCCGGGCATGCTGGGAGTTGTAGTTTTGCTGGAGGGCCACAATTTGGCAATTTGCTAGTATTGCCTTCAAGTGTCCTTTTATCCTTTCAATTGCTATTAAATTTCTTAAAGGGGTTATCCGGGAATCGAAAGACAGAGCTTATTTCTTTTAAAAAACGCTTCCTGTTTGTCTCCAGGTTGGGTGTGGTGTTACAACTTGGCTCCTTTCATTTCAATGGAACTGAGCTGCAGAACCACACCCAACCTGGAGACAGACAGGGAGCTGTTTTTGAAAGAAATAAACTCTGTTTTTCGATTCCTGGATAACCCCTTTAATATGGTCCCGGACGAGCCCCCTTTTTTAGATCCTAATGCAATTCAGCGAAAACATCAGAATTGCACCTGCTACAGTGGTCACTGTTTCCTAACCCTTTCAGCAGTGTTTTTAAAAAAAAGAGTGCATCCAGCTGTTGCAAAACTACAACTCCCAGCATGCGGCTGTCCGGGCATGCTGGGGGTTGTATTTTTGCAACAGCTGGAGGCACACCGTTTGGAAAACACCACCTTACAGCTAGCTGGAGAGCATGCTTCTATATCAGTGGTCTCCAAACTGTGGACCTACAGTTGTTGCAGAACTACAACTCCCAGCAAGCAGTTAGAGAAGGGAAGAGAGCCCGAGGACCTGGCTGTCCCGGTATGCTGGGAGTTATAGTTTTTCAACAGATAAGCTCCACAGTTTGGAGACCACTGTTCTATATGAATTTAGCATTTTGGTAGTGTTGCCACTAAATATACTTTTGATTGCTATTTCATTTCTTATTACGGTCCCGGACGAGCCCTCACTTTTCGTTCTAAATGAAGTTCAACAAAAACATCTCCCATTTCCCATTACTGCTTTATTAGGGTAAAGGGAGATGGGAGGTATTGAAATGTCCTATCAATAGCTATTACATTAATTATTATGGTCCCGTTCGAGCACCCATTTTTAATTGTAATGCAGCTCAGCAAATCATCAGAAACCTCTCCCGAACCCTTTTACTGCAGTTTCAGGATAGCAGAATTGCACCTGCTACATTGGTCAGTGTTTCCTAAACCTTACAGCTAGCTGGAGAGTATGCTTGTATATGAATTCAGCATTTTGGTAGTGTTGCCAACAAAGGTCTATACAACTGCTATTAAAGTTCTTATTATGGTCCCGGACAAACCCCCAGCTGTAGGTCTTGATGCAGCTCAACAAATCATCAGAAATGTCTCCAGTCCCTACTTACTGATGTTTAAGGAAACCAGAATTGCACCTGCTACAGTACTCACTGTTTCCTAACCCCTAAGGTACCTAAAGCGCATACTTCTATACAGGGCTGGTGCAAGGATTTTTGCCACCCTAAGCAGAAGCTAATTTTGCCACCCCTTGACCCACCCATTAGCTCCACCCTTTGACACGACAGGTGGGGGGACACAAACAACAACAAAAAAAAACCCTGCTCATGTAATTACCATACTACTGGGGTGACACACTGTAACAAACCTCATCCTCATGTAATCACCTTACTACTGGGGGTGACACACTGTAAGTGTTTTGCTAGATGGGCAGGTGCTTCGCATGCTGGCAAACTTTATTGTTGCGGGCAGCGCGACGCCCCCATAAAGAGTTTGCTCTAGGCGGCTGCCTATTTTGCCTATACGCAGAGCCGGCCCTGCTTCTATATGAATTCAGCGTTTTGATAGTGCTACCACTGAATGTCCTTTCGAATGCTATTACATATCTTATTATGGTCCCGGACGAGCCCCCAGTTTTAGATCTTAATGCAGCTCAGTAAATCATGAGAGACGTCTCCCGTCCCTATTTATTGATGCTTTAGGAAAGCAGAATTGCACCTGCTATAGTGGTCACAGTTTCCTAACCCCTAAGGTACCTAGAGTGCATACGTCTTTATGAATTCAGAATTTTAATAGTGTTGCCAGCGAATGTCCTTTCGATTTCTATTACATTTGTTATTGTAGTCCCGGATGAGCCCCTACACTTAGATCTTAATGCAGCTCAGCAAATCATCAGAGACTTCTCTCATTCCTATGTCACGCTCCTTCAAGAAAATCTATGTGGATTACAACGTATGCTTGTACACTGATGTGTTCAGGTGGTCTACAACATGACGTGTGGGTATGGTGGGTGACCGTACAATGAGGGAACAGTAGTCAATGTATCTGAATGGTAGTGAGAGCAATGAGGTTGGTCGTAGAAAACAATGTAACCAGTGTTGGTTTCCCAGGGTGATTATACAATACTGTTGTAGTAAGCTATATAACTTTTGGTTATGGTGGGTTGCTGTACAACTCGGAAAAAGACTCATATGGAGGATGTTTGCACAATGGGGAAGTGCAAGTCAATAAGCGTTGGAACTATCGGCTGATATGAAGAGATTGTAGTACGCAATATGGGAGATTTATCAAAACCTGTCCAGAGGAAAAGCCCTATTTTTCACATGAAATGTGACAGAATCGGTGATGGAGACTATGAATAGAGCCCCCACCAACATTATTCTGCAAGCAGTATACAACATAATGACCTGTAGATGTAGCAGAGCTGAATCTGCAAACCACATGCTATGGCAATGAGTTCTGCTTTGGAAAATGTGATGGTGGAACTGTTGGTGTGGGAGGTTGGTTGTACAGTTGGGAGCCATGTTTGTTTTGGAAGAGTACAATGAGAACATATGACAATGTAAGTGTTGACTATGAATGGTGAACATACACTTAGTCATTGTAGGAATAGTCAGTGTAACTAAGTTATGGAGCAAGGAACAATGGAGCTGTACAATTTGGGACCAAAAGACAATGTAATGGTTGGGTATGGAGGAAGATTATTGTTCAATGAGATCTGACAATGTAACTATGGCCAGTGGAGGGTGGTCATACCATGGAGAGATCAATGTTATTTAGTTATGTAACATGTTACAATAGAATTGTTGGTTAGACATGGTCGGTTCTACAATTTGGGAGCAGTAGATGGTTATGAAGGATGATTGTACAATGAGAGAACTTGTGGTCTTTTTGGTTACATATGGTTGCTTGTACTATTTGGAAGCAGTGTTCCTCAATATAACTTCGATATAAATGGACAGGGTTGGTGCAAGAATTTCTGTCTACACAGGTGAGGGTGCATTTTGGTGGACAGGTAAGTAGATAGTGCTGGTAGGTAGGTAAATATAATGCAGGAAGATAGGTAGATAGTGCCATTAGGTAGGTGTTGGTAGATAGGGCCAACAGGTAGGTATAATGCAGGTCGATAGTGTTGGTAGGTAGATAGATAGTGCCATAGTGCCACTAGGTAGGTAGTGGCGGTAGGTAGATAAAGCATGTGAATAATGCTGGTAGGTAGGAAGATTTGTAGGTTATCTCTCACCACCCCCCCCAAATAGAAATCCCAACTACCTTTCCCTCCACTCCTGTGCTAACACCAGGGCCTCCTCTCTGGCAGGACTTCTCCACAGCGCTGCACTGCTATCTGCTTACCCTGCATGCCGCACATCATGATGCCATCGCGTGGCATGCAGGGTAAGCAGAGCGTCTCTTCGGTACAGTACTGGAGCAGGGATTCATGTTCGGTACAGTACTGAGTGGAAATGCTTACATGGGGTGGGGGGGGGGGGCAGCGCCTGCGATTCAAGTCCCCTGTAAGTGGCTGAGAATTCAGATATTTCCACACCTCCCCTTGCCAATGGCGCCCTAAGGCAGCTGCCTTAGCTACCTAATGGTTTCACCGGCCCTGATAATGAAACAGTCGGCTGTACCATTTGGGACCAGAAGACAGTGTAGTGGTTGGGTAATGGAGGAAAATTGTACATCTGACACTTGAACTATTGACTTTGGCAGGTGGTCAAACAGTTGGGTTGTAGTAGGTTTAGTCATTGTAACTTATAGTTATGTACAGTGTTACAACGGAACGGTTGGTCATTGATGATCAGTTGTATAAATATGGGAGCACTAGACAATGTAACCGTTCATTAGGGAGGACGATTGTACAATTGGAGAACATCTGGCTTAAGGATTGACAGTGTATGTCTGGGTTACTAATGGTGGACGGTTGTATAGACCAAGCTGGAGACCAGTGTTTTCCAGAGTGTTTAAGTTGTTGCAAAACTACAACTCCCAGCTTGGCCGGACAGCCAATGGCTGTCCGGGCAAGCTGGGAGTTGTAGTTTTGCAACAGCTAAAGACACACAGTCAACACTTACACAGTCCACTACAATCTCAATGTAAAACACTGTTGTAGACAATGAGTTGTACAAGGAATGACTGTGTGGAGTATTTAATTTCTGCTTATGGCAGGTGGCGGCATGGTGAGGGACCAGCGAGCCCACCCGTAATGGTGTAGCTGTATAATGAGGGATCGGCGGAGACAATGTCATATTTGATTTCATACTGTGATTGTATTATGAGGAATAGTCAAGCTGTTATATAAAGCGGCCGTACAATATGACTATTGCATAATCGGGTGGCTGCTTTAGAACATATAGCTAATACATTGTAGTAAAAGGGGGGGGGGGGTTCATGAGGAAACTCGCAACTTTCATGCAGGCAACATTTTCTGTCTTGTCTTTGTCTATCCGCTGAATAGACCTGTATAAGGAGGTTTTATAGGCAGCGTGCCTTTGTGTGCCGTCGTTGCCGCCGCAGTAGAAGGAGAGGTATAATTCAGTTTGTGTTCTGGTGCACAGCCCCGCCGTCATTGGCTGCGTAGGATCGTGGAGGCTCTGACGGCTGTGAAGGGGTTAAGCGGTGTAATGCTATAAAATATTCCGGTTTACAGCCCTTAATTAGCTAACATCACCTCTGGCACCGGGATAAGATGAATTAGGAGATTGTGAGCTATGGTGGTGCCGCCGTTGGATGAGCGCATCTCGCTTTGCCTAGCACCTGAAAGAGGAGAAGCGTTGGAGGTGTGGGGCTGGGGAATATTTGCAATGCCGCATGTTGGATGAAATATATCAAGGCCTTGACAGCGGCGCAGCTGAGACGGGAGTGAGACGTGATTGACACCTGGGGCACAAAGAGAACAATGGTTCCTAGGTTTTTTTCTGAAGCAGAAAGGTAATGTTAGGAGCGCCGGTTGTAGGCAGAAGGAGCAGGCTTTAGATGTGTGCCATAAGTAAGAGGGGAGTCGGCGTTAGGGGAAGGTCAGGATAAATGATGGTGGAAAGAAAGCAGGATGCTGGTGCTAATTAGGATGGAGGACTACCGGGGAGATGGGCATCTCTTGGGAGAGGCTTGGATTGTTGGCTGTCAGAGAAGTCTCTTGTGGGGTGGCTTCAGGTGTATATGGGCACTAGGCCAGCAGACAAGCTAAACCCTCTACTTGAGAACACCAGGTCATCAAGACTATCGACCCAGGACACCAGAGAGGTCAATCACCTCCTTTTCTTATTTATGGATGATTCTTTAGAAGGAATATTAATAGAGTAGATATGGTTCAAACTTACAACTAAGGCCGATTTCACTGAACACAATATAGACATAGTTTGTATCCGTAATACAGATACAAAAAAATCACTATTCCTGGCAAACCGTGGGTCTAATAACCCAATATTGCAGCATTATAGGGATCCGTGGGTCATTAGACTATCTGCCAGGCTGGGACTTTTTTAGTAAGCAGAAAGGTAATGTTAGGAGCGCCGGTTGTACGCAGAAGGAGCAGACTTGATGTGGGCCATAAGAAAGAGGGGGGGGTGAGCATCAGGAGGAGGTCAGGATAAATGATGGTGGAAAGGAAGCAGGATGCCAGTGCTTATTAGGAGCAGAGGACTGCCAAGGAGATGGGCATCTCTTGGGAGAGGCTTGGATTGTCGGCTGTCAGAGAAGTCTCTTGTAGGGTGGTTCCAGGTGTATATGGGCACTAGGCCAGCAGTCAAGCTAGGTCCTCTGCTTGGATATTACGCCAAGCTATCTTCTGCTCATAGTCAATCCTCCAAGGTTTGATGCTCGATGTTTGGTTTATAGACCCAGGACACTAGTGAGGTCAATCACCTTCTGTTCTTTGTTACGGACACATTTTTTTTAGAAAGAATGTCCATAAAGTAGCTATAGTCCAAGTTTACAACTAAGGCCGATTTTACGTGTACGGAATATAGACAGATTTGTTATCCATGTTACGGATACAAAATATCACAATTCCTGGTAAACCCTGGGTCTAAGAAAAGAAAATGACAGCATTATAGCAATCTTTGGGTCATTGGATCAGCAGTCGGGCTGGGACTTTTTTAAGAAGCAGAAAGGTAATGTTAGGAGCGTCGGTTGTACACAGAAGGAGCAGACTTTATATGTGTGCCATAAGAAAGAGGAGGGTCAGCATCAGGGGAAGGTCAGGATAAATGATGGTGGAAAGGAAACAGGATGCCGGTGCTTATTAGGAGCGGAGGACTACCATGGATTGTCAGCCCATATACCCCTGGAGTATGGTGGCTCCTGGGGTACATGGGCAGTCAGCCAGCGGTTAAAGGGGTACTCCAGTGGAAAACATTTTTTTTTTCAATCAACTGGTGCCAGAAAGTTAAACAGATTTGTTAATTACTTATATTAAAAAATCTTTACCTTTCCAGTATGTTTTAGCAGCTGTATGCTACAGAGGAAATTCTTTTCTTTTTGAATTTCTTTTTTTTCTTGTCCACAGTGCTCTCTGCTGACACCTGATGCCCGTATCAGGAACTGTCCAGAGCAGGAGAAAATCCCCATAGCAAACCTATGCTGTTTGGACAGTTCCTGATACGGACATCAGGTGTCAGCAGAGAGCTCTGTGGACAAGACAAAAAAGAAATTAAAAAAGAAAAGAATTTCCTCTGTAGCATACAGCTGCTAAAAAGTACTGGAAGGGTAAAGATTTTTAATAGAAGTCATTTACAATTCTGTTTAACTTTCTAGCACCAGTTGATTAAAAAAAAATGTTTTCCCCCTGAGTACCCCTTTAAGCTAAGCCTTCTGCTTGGGCACAAGGGTCATAAAGACTATGAATAATACGCCAAGCTATCTTCTGCTTATAGTTAATTAGGTCCTCCAGGGTTTGATGGTTGATGTTTGGTTTATAGACTCAGGACACCAGCGAGGTCAATCACCTATTATTCTTGGGTACGGATAATTTCTTGAGAAAGAATATCCATACAGTAGATGTAGACCAAAGTGACAACTAAGAACGTACTATAGACAGATTTTTGTATCCGTATTACGGATACAAAATACCACAATTCCTGGCAAACCGTAGGTCTAATAACCCAAAATGACAACATTATAGGGATCTTTGGGTCATTGGACCAGCGGTCAGGCTAGGCTTTTTTTCCTTGGAAGAAAGGTAATTTTAGGCTGGATTCACACCACGTTTTTGCAATACAGTTCCCATATCAGGTTTTTGGATAAAAAAACGGATTCCTCAGAACCGGACTAAACTGTATGAAAACGTGTGTACAAATTTTAACCTGTATATAGTTTGAAAAGTAATGTCCGGTTACATCCGTTTTTTAAGAAAAAAAAAATGTATACGTTTTTAACTTTTCACTCTATTATGAATAAAGTTTCACTTGTTTGATTGAAATTCCCTAGAAAAAAAACTGTGCAAAGTCAAAAACCGTATGATGCAAACCAGATGGAACCGTACGCACATACAGTTCTGTACGGTTCCCATTGACTCCCAAGTTAAAATAACCCTATACGGTTAAAATACGTTTTTTCAACCGGAAAAAAAAGTTAAATAAACGTATGGTTTAAAAAACGGAGACAACCTTACACATTATGATTAATACGGCTTTGAATGGAAAGTCTATGGGCACGGTTTTCTCTCCCCTTTTTTTTTTTTTTAAAAGAAACCGTATGGCAAAACCGTATTGAAAAATCATGGTGTGAACCCGCCCTTAGGAGCGTCTGTTCTACAGTCTGTTGTGTCAGGACTACCAGGGAGATGGGCATCTCTTCAGAAAGACATGTCGGCTATCAGAGTAGGGTGGCTCCAGGGGTATATGCGGCTATCAGAGTAGGGTGGTTCCAGGGGTATATGCGGCTATCAGAGTAGGGTGGTTCCAGGGGTATATGCGGCTATCAGAGTAGGGTGGCTCCAGGGTTAAATGGGCAGGCTAAGCTAAGCTTTCTGCTTGGGCACAAGGGCCATAAAGACTATGGGGGAGACTTATCAAAACCTGTCCAGAGGAAAAGTTACTGAGTTGCCCATAGCAACCAATCAGATCGCTTCTTTCATTTTTGAAAAGGCCTCTGCAAAATGAAAGCAGCCATCTGATTGGTTGCTATGGGCAACTCAACAACTTTTCCTCTGTCCAAGTTTTGATAAATCTCCGCCTATGGATATTATGCCAAGCTATCTTCTGCTCATAGTCATTCCGCTCCTCCAGGGTTTGATGGTCGATGTTTGGTTTATAGACCCAGGACACCAGCGAGGTCAATCACCTTCTATTCTTGGTTATGGATGATTTTTTGAGGTAAAAAATGTCCATAAAGTTAGATATAGTCCAAATTTACAACTAAGGTCGGTTACGTGTGAATGTAATATAGACAGATTTTGTGTATTAGTATAACCGATACAAAATATTGCAATTCCCTGCAAAACTGTGGGTCTAATAACCCAAAATGACAGTATTATAGGGACCTGTATTCATAATACAGACGCAAAAATACATGCGTGTTACGCTTCACCTTAAATGGGCACTGTCAGATACAAAAACTTTTGATATGTTGTAAAGCATGTATAACCAATAGGTTTTGCAATTGCTTTCATTAGAACATTTTCAGTATTTCAGTATGAAAAATCCAGTCAAACAACTGCCCCCCCTGCCTGCTTGGATACATACCAGTCCTGTTGTGTCCATGCGTCATGGACACACTTCCTTGATTGACAGCTGTGAGCACAGGACTCACACCTGGAGGAAAAATCCTCCCACTGTCAGCTTGTGTCCCACTACTGTCAGTGAGGACAAGCTGGGAGTTGTAGTTTTGCTAATGCTAGGGGAGATGTGAGCAGACAGCCTACTGAGGGAGGGGGCGGAGACCTGCACAGTGAGGCCACGCCCCCTCCCTTTGAGAGGAATTCAGACTAGTGAGCTAAATGAAATGTGTAATAAAAAAATAAAGGTGCTAGACACATCAAAATTAGATGTACATGGTCAGGATTAAGACTAAGGCCAGCACCTGGCCGAAACGCGTCACTTCCGACTTGTACCTGTTGTTTCTGGGCGTGATGTGAAATAAACCTGCACATTTTTGATCTGCATCTGAGCTGGATTTTTCTTCATTTCTTCATGGTCAGGATTAGGTACTGAGTGATATATAAAAAAAAAACATTTTTTGTTGGATCTGACGGGTACGCTTTAAATCAATAAGCTAACAAGGTGTAGCGCATTTCGGGATCCCAGAAGTGGACAATATTTCGTTGTATTTTTTATTGTAGCGCGTCACCATTGCCACAAAATCCTACGGTGGAAAAAACGGGGGCGGAAATTCCGGTCATTTGCATGTTCTTCCAGTGCTAGGACCCCTCTGAAATGCGCCGTCTCCATAGGCACAGATGTATTTCCATAGGCACCTTGATCATTGTTTCTGCAGACACGGAAATCGGGATTTCTGCGGCGGATGTTTCAGCCGCGCAAATTATACCATGTGTATAGTGCAGCAGAATCCCATTGCAGTCAATGGGACTCTGCTGCAGCGTTATTTCCGAGCAGAATATATCCACGTAATTCTGCTCAGAAATTCTACCGTGTGAACATAGCCTTAATGGGGCTCCACCGATCCACTAGAGCAGTGTTTCCCAACCAGCGTGCCACAAGCTGTTGCAAAACTACAACTCCCAGCGTGAGGGCATGTCCGGGCATGCTGGGAGTTGTAGTTTTGCAACAGCTGGAGGCATGCTGGTTGGGAAACACTGCACTAGAGCAATGAACTGTGATGTAAGTCTCTGTTCACATTTCTGCTGTGGTAGATGTTTTTGTCGTTTTGAAGGGAAAATGGCGCAGCATGCAGCCCTATTTTTCTCATCAAATATGACAGAATCGCTGATGGGGACTATGAATAGAGCCAGCGACAATCTTATATTGACTTGAAGACGTAGCAGAGCTGAATTTGCAGAGCACATTATATAACAAGGACTTACGCCGCGACAAACTCAGCTGTGCTACCTCTATATGGCGAATGTGATGTCATCGCTCTTTGGGGCCCAGGTGTAGCTTTTGCCCAGGGCCTAAGAAAATCCTCTTGAAAAACAAAACCCAATGACCGCTCGCTCGAACGAAAGGTTTTATCTATCGGTTTCTATGGTGAGGAAGGGTGAAGGAGATGAGGGTTTTTGTTGTGCGCAAGGTCATTACAGAAGTGAATGGAGGGGGATTAATCGTGTAAAACAAGCAGCCATCACGCCTTTGTGTTTCGTGTCTCGGACCCGCACAGCCCTGAAGGTTACGAGGTGACGAGCGAAACGCGGAGACACCGCAAACTGCCAAAACAGCTCCATCTCCATCCATCCTCATCAAAAAAGAAAAAGAAAAAACGGATCTAAATCCTGTCACCATATGTCTCTGAATGTGCATTAGGGGAACTGGAGCCTGCGGGGGAGAAGGAGTCGTATAAGAGACGGGGGTATCCGAAAATGGAGAGGCGGAGAAATTGGCACAGGGACGTACAACGGCATAAAACGTGGGGTTAAGGTAGCATTTCCCAACCGGGGTGCCTCCAGCTGTTGCAAAACTACAATTGGAAGCCGAAGGCTGTCCGTGCATGCTGGCAGTTGTAGTTTTGCAACCCTGGTTGGGTCGGACCTCCAGAAGACAGCGAAAGGGTTAAGTCCCAAACAATGGTGGTGATTATATTAAAAAAAATATATAAATAAATAAATTAGTTTCAAAGGACAACATTTTTTGATTTTTGTTTTAAATACATTATATGGTACCAGAACAGATCGGCGATCGCTATGTATGAGGTAAATTTTTGTAACAAAAAAGAAAAACAAACGCTGTAAAAAAAAATTTTACCTCAGAAATTACAACAGATTGCTATGCATGAGGTACATTTTTGTAACAAAAAAAAAGGAAAACGAAAAACAAACGCTGTAAAAATTTATTTTACCTCAGAAATTAGAACAGGTCGCTATGTATGAGGTAAATTTTTGTAACAAAGGAAAGAAAAACAAGAAAACAAACGCTGTAAAAATTTATTTTACCTCAGAAATTAGATTTGTCTGTAAATCAGGTATCAAGGCGGTACGTGTTGTACAGCAGTCACCAGATTTGACTTGATATGCGGGCATGCTAGGTAGTTGTAGGTTTGTAACAGCTGGAGACACCCCGATTGGGAAACACTGGGTTAAGGGAAGATCTTTTGTGTTGTTGTGGTCGGACCTCCAGAGGAAATCGAAGGGTTAAGTCAATAATTATTTTGTATAATCTTTCAAACAAGGGTGTCGATTATTAAAAATATATATACCGTATATTTCAAAGTTAAAATTTTTTTTAATTTTTTTATTTTACATGAATAATATGATACCAGAACAGATCATTATGTATGAGGTACATTTTTGTACATAAAAAAACAAAAAAAAAACTAAAAACGCTATAGTTGTAGGTTTGCAACAGCCGGAGGCACCCCGGCTGGGAAACACTGGGTTAAGGGAAGATCTTTTGTATTGTAGTGGTTGGAGCTACAGAGGAAATCGAAGGGTTAGGTCAATAATTATTTAGTATTATCTTTCAAACAATGGCGGCGATTACCGTATATTAACCAAAAAAATAGTTTGAAAGTAAAAAATTTTTAAATGTATAGAATGGTACGAGAACTGATCGCCATGTATGAGGTAACATTTTTTGTAAAAAAAAAAAATGAAATGCTGTAAAAATTAAATTTACCTCAGAAATAAAAAATTTCTGTAAATCCTGTATCAAGCCTGTGCGTGTAGTTCAGCAGTTGCCATAGTTGACGTCATATGCGCTAAAATTGTGCCGTGCCACAAATTTTTAAAACAAATAGCAGTTGACGCGGTTCATCAACAACTACGGCGATCGATATGGCGGCAATTTTCAGATTCTTACTGGTTGTGGTGGAATTACTGACAATTTTCCGTCCATGCTAATTATGATAATACATACTGACCAGTCGTAAATCGCATCTCTTTGGCGTCCTACGAATAGGGGACAACCATTAATGGTAGAAGATCTGTAATGGTCGCCATATTGGCCGTCACTTAACTTTCTCAAAAGAAGATGCGTTATTTTGTGTGTTTGTGTTGGCCATAACAACCATTCAGGTTGCAGCTTTCACTTTATGTGGAAGCTGGAATCTTGATCGGTTGCTATGGAATTAGAGGCCTATTGCCTGGTGCAGCACACAAGATGGCGGCTTGCTAGCGGTGCAGCTGATACTTAATGTATTTTGCCCGGACCTCTCCAAATGGATATCTGGCGAGACACTGATTTACGTCAAGGCAAAATGTCACCTCCAAATTGTCCCTGGTATAAGACCACTGAAGCAAGGTGTACGATGAATTGGTATATGCAAATGTACCCTATAATTATGCAAATTAGCCTATCCATTTGGAAATGGCGCATTACCCTACTAACTGGCGGATTCACTTTTCACCGGTTTGAGCAGTCAGTCCTCCATACTGGATCCCCCCATTCCAAAAATCAAAAAGTTAAAGCTCTCGTAACGTACATAATAATTCCCCATCAGAATTTTTCCGTTATCGTCATTCCTTATGGCAGTGTTTTCCAAGCAAGGTGCCTCCAGCTGTTGCACAACTACAACTCCCAGCATGTCAGTTGTAGTTTTGCAACAGCTGGAGGCACCCTGCTACGGGAACACTGCCTTATGGAGACTTACTGACCTCCCTAGCGGTGGTTACTAACCTATGAATCTCCATCTGTTGTGAAACTACAACTCCCAGCATGCTCTGGAGCAGTTAGGGCTTACTGAGAGTTGTAGTTTAGGGCCACAAGTTTAGGGGGAGCCATAATGAGTAATCTTTCAGCCGTACTGTTTGGTAAGCAGAGGACAGAGCCTTTTCGAGGTGTTGCTTAGCAACTGTGATCACACTGTGTGGGTGACAACAATAGCTGCCAGTATAGGAGTGCGGGATTCTGGGTATTTATTTAATTTAATAAGTCTTTAAAGGGGGCCCCTCTGGTTCCCCTCAAGCATCTGAATTTTGAATTTTGTTGGATCAAATCTTCCCATCTATGGCTGCTTTTTATCTATAAAATTCTCTGCTAACCAATCGGGGTTCAGCTTTCATTATCTAATGTGACCTGGAAACAAAAGATTCTGGTTGCCACGGGAAACAAGGCCCCCTTTGTCAATCCTAACTAATCTATGGGTTTTCAATAAGCCCCTTGACAAACCAACCAATATCCCAATATTAGAAATGCCGGTCGGGCACAATTTCCCCATCTAAAGACAGATTTTTAACTCCCCGTCAACCAATCCGAGTTATTTCCTAACCTGTTCCGAAACGTGATCCCTGGTTGCTATGGGCAACAGGACCAATTTTTGCCTTGTCCGTGCCTGTAAAACATTTGGTCCAAATTAGTTCCATGAGTTTACAATAAGCCTCTTTACCAGCCATCACTCCCAGGGGTCAAGTCCTGGAAAAAAAAAAAGTATGGGAACTCACCCAAGATTTCCACTCAGGGGCTGGTACGGCAAATGGAAACGGTGTTCCTGCTGTGTAAAAAAGTGCAGGAACTCAGTTCCCACGCGTTCCTGCAGGACTTGAGCCCTGATCACTCCACTGTTGAATGCCGGTCTGATCAAAATTCCCCATCTATGGACACATTGGGGGAGATTTGATCAAAACCTGTGTAGAGGAAGAGTGGTGCAGTTGCCCATAGCAACCAATCAACTGGCTTCTTTCATTTTTAAAGACCTGTGAAAAATGAAAGCAGCGATCTGATTGGTTACTACAAGATTTAAAATCAGTTTACAGCCCCCCTCGACATGTTTCGCCGTTGGACACGGCTTTGTCAAGAGGTTGTAGGGCTTAGCCCTACAACCTCTTGACAAAGCCGTGTCCAACGGCGAAACATGTCGAGGGGGGCTGTAAACTGATTTTAAATTTTGTGGTTTCCTTCCCCATCTGTATGTCACACTGCAAGTACATACAGAATTACAATTAATTGCGGTACAGCAGTACTCATTTAACATCAGTATACATGGGAAGAGAGACACTCTGAATTTTTAATCTTTCATTTTGTGTGGATTATTATAAATCAATAAAGTTACATGTTTTAATATATGGGAAATTAGGGATTTTGGTGAATTTTGTGGTGAATTATCTGGATTCACCCTCCATATATTGGTCTTTTATGGATCACTGATTGGTTACTATGGGCAACTGCACCACTCTTCCTCTACACAGGTTTTGATAAATCTCCCCCATTTTGTCTCTACATCCTCCTGTTAACCAATCGGGGTTCAGTTTTTAGTTTCTAACCTGACCTGGAAAAAAAGATTCTGGTTGCTATGGACAATTGGGTTGCTATGGACAGGAAGGCCAATTTTCGTCAGTCCTACCTATCTCTTCCATGGGTTTCCAATAAGCTTCTTGGCCAACATGTGCCTCAATATTCAATTTCCCCATTTTCTGGATATTCGTATAACCGATACAAAATATTGCAATTCCCTGCAAAACTGTGGGTCTATCAACCCAAAATGACCGTATTATAGGGATCTTTGGTCGGGCTGGGACCTGTATTCATAATACAGACGCAAAAATACATCCACCAATACGCTCCACCATAAATCAATAAGAAAACAAGGCGTAGCGCATTTCGGGATCCCAGAGGTGGCCAATTTTTGGCTGTATTTTTTTATTGTAGCATGTATAAAAATCAGTGTGGGGGGGGGCATCATTGCAACAAGATCCTACTTAACGTATATTCACACGGCGGAAAATACGGTGGCGGAAATTCCACACATTTGCATGTTCTGCCAGCGCTAGGACCCCTCTGAAATGCGCCGTCTCCATAGGCACAGATGTTTTCCATAGGCACCTTGTTCATTGTTTCTGCAGACACCGAAATCAGGATTTCTGCAGAGTCAATGGGACTCTGCTGCAGCGGAATTTCCTAGAAGAATATTTCCGCATAATTCTGCTTGGAAATTCCACCATTTGAACATAGCCTTAAAGGGGTTATGCAGGAAAAAACTTTTTTTTATATATATATATCAACTGGCTCCAGAAAGTTAAACAGATTTGTAAATTACTTCTATTAAAAAATCTTAATCCTTTCAGTACTTATGAGCTGCTGAAGTTGAGTTGTTCTTTTCTGTCTAAGTGCTCTCTGATGACACGTGTCTTGGGAACCGCCCAGTTTAGAAGCAAATCCCCATAGCAAACCTCTTCTACTCTGTGCAGTTCCCGAGACAAGCAGAGTTGTCAGCAGAGAGCACTGTTGCCAGACAGAAAAGAACAACTCAACTTCAGCAGCTGATAATTATTGAAAGGACTAAGATTTTTTAATAGAAGTCATTTACAAATCTGTTTAACTTTCTGGAGCCAGTTGATATAAAAAAAATAAAAAGTTTTTTCCTGGAATACCCCTTTAATGGTGCTCCACCGATCCACTAGTGCAGTGTTTCCCAACCAGAGTGTCACAAGCTGTTGCAAAACTACAACTCCCAGCATGCCCGGACAGCCTTCGGCTGTCCGGGCATGCTGGGAGTTGTAGTTTTGCAACAGCTGGAGGCACCTTGCTTGGAAAACACTGCCATAAGGAATGACGATAACGGAAAAATTCGGATGGGGAATGGGAATTCATGCTGGGAGTTGTAGTTTTGCAACAGCTCGAGGCACCCTGGTTGGGAAACACTGCACTAGAGCAATGAACTGTAAGTCCCTTTTCACATTTCTGCTGTGCTTGATGTGTTTGTCGTTTTAAGAGGAAATTGGGCCTGAATATTCAATTTCCCCATTTTCTGGACACAGTTTTACTACAGATGTCCCTGTCAACCAATCAGAATTTGCCTTGTATTTCATAACCTGTCCTGGACACAAAGACTCTGGTTGCTACGGACAACTAGGCCAATAATTTTTGTCGGTCCTAGCTGCCGGTAACCGAAATCTGTTCCATGCGTTTCCAATAAGCCTCTTGACCAATTAACTCCCCAATTTTGATTGCCAGAAGGATAAAAATTTCCCAAACTATGGACACATTTTGTCTATACAGTAGATGTCAACCATTCAGGAGTTTCGTTTCTTAAAAAAAAACTTCTTTATATATATATATATATATATATATATATATATATATCAACTGACTCCAGAAAGTTAAACAGATTTGTAAATGACTTCTATTAAAAAATCTTAATCCTTTCAGTACTTATGAGCTGACGAAGTTGAGTTGTTCTTTTCTGTCTAAGTGCTGTCTGATGACACCTGTCTCGGGAACCGCCCAGTTTAGAAGCAAATCCCCATAGCAAACCTCTTCTACTCTGTGCAGTTCCCGAGACAAGCAGAGATGTCAGCAGAGAGCACTGTTGCCAGACAGAAAAGAACAACTCAACTTCAGCAGCTGATAATTATTGAAAGGATTACGATTTTTTAATAGAAGTAATTTACAAATCTGTTTAACTTTCTGGAGCCAGTTGATTTATATAAATTTTTTTTTTTCCTGGAATACCCCTTTTAGCTGTCCTAGTTGCTACGGGCATCAAGGCCAACTTTTGTCAGTCCTAGCTAATCAAAATCTGTCCCATGGGTTGGGACAGATCAAACCTTCCCATCTATGGACACGTTTAGTATTTAGACTTCCCTGGCAACGAATCAGAGTTCAGCTTTTTTTTCTCTACTTGTTCTGGAAACATGGACTCTGGTTGCTATGGGCAACATCATCAATTTTTGTCATATTTATGCCATGTCGGTGCCTAACTATTCGAAATTCGTTCCATGGCTTCCCATAAAACTCCATTGCCCAATACCGAATACCAGTTGGATCATATCTCAGCCTCTGTGGCCACGTTTTGTGGCTGAAGCCGCCATTCCTGTTGTTAGCCTGTGACTAATTGCGGGTTATCTGTTTCCGATTAGGGTAAAGTCGTTTTTTTCTTTTTTTTTTCTTCTTTTTTTTAAGGGGTTAAGCGGCGGTGTTATTATAAAAAATCCACCCATTTTTTGTCGTGACGCTCCCCTTACAAGAGCAAAGTGGTGAATAATGTGACACTGCGGCGTGTGACCGGGATGAGCGATGGGAAGTGATAAATAAATAAATCACGCAGCAGCGTTCGGGGGAGCTGGGGATCTAATTGCTTCTCTGTTTGGACGCGGCAGCTCCTGACATCTCATCTACCGATGTCTTCAATGAGGTAATCACCACCTGTCAATCTCGGGGCTGCTACCACCGCCACCGCTGCCCCCACTGACAAAAGCGCGTCCCACCCTCCCCGCAGTCCTCGCTCCCTTTCTCTCCAGATGTTGCCTGTGTCACTATGGCAGGCGGCTTGTAATAGGGGCAGAGGAAATATGCAGATTAGGTACGACAAGGGGCTGCGTAATTGGAGTCATTAGGCTTTGCTTCTGATGACTAAAATGGCTTTTTTTATTTATCTTTATTTCATTGTTGAAATGATATAAAAAAACATTAGGCCGGCATCAAGCTCTCTTAACATTACTGGTATTGTTTTTCGTTGTTTTGCTTCAGTGAGGCTAGATCTGTTACATCATTGATATTGACAGTGCCCGATGGACCCCATTGACTTTAAGGGGAGGGGAGTGGGGGGTGGGGGGTCTGTATCTTAATATTTTATCCTTTGCTATTGTAGCCCATATTTTCGAGGGCATCTTTCACAAAAGGTCCTAACGGATTTGTCAGGATGCGGTAGCCCTTCTGGGTGTCCCTCCCGGCGGTCTAGGGGAGGTGTGTGTGGCCATTAGGTTCCGCACCTCCCTGCAAACACCCCGGGTGCTCGTGCTTTGGCAGGGTACCTACCGTTATCGGCTCTGCGGGCAGATACCTCGGCTAACGCCAAGGGGGATGCCGGGTGCATTTGTGGTCCCCTAGTAGCTTCGGCGAAAAGGGACATCGAACCTGGAACCTCGCAGGTACCTTTTGGTCCAGAGATGAAGGCTAAGGTTTGTTGGGGGGGGCCTCTCTCCTATCAGAGAAGAGCTTGCAATAGACCGCATGCTTTGTGCACGTTTGCACTTTTTCTTGCACTTTGGGTGATTCGAGAGCATGTTCCTCGGCTCTTAGATAACAAAAGGTCCTAACGGAACCTAAAGCAGATGCAAACGAGGCCCAAAGTGTGCGGTACCCAGCCAACACCTTGAAAATTTCCTTTAAAATTTTAATTTAAAAAAAAAAATGGAGGGTAGGCTTTTGTGACTTTGGACTCTTATTTTCCTAAGTTATTATGTGTTATACTGACAACCTTATGTGGGGAACTATGCTGATAACCTAATGTGGGGGAACTATGCTGACAGCCTAATGTGGGGAACTATGCTGACAACCTAATGTGGGGGAACTATGCTGACAACCTAATGTGGGGAACTATGCTGACAACCTAATGTGGGGGAACTATCCTGCCAACCTAATGTGGGGGGAACTATGCTGACAACCTAATGTGGGGGGAACTATACTGACAACCTAATGTGGGGGGAACTATGCTGGCAACCTAATGTGGGGAACTATGCTGACAGCCTAATGTGGGGGAACTATGCTGACAACCTAATGTGGAGAACTGTGCTGAAAACCTAATGTGGGGGAACTATCCTGCCAACCTAATGGGAGCGAAACTATGCTGCCTACCTAGTGTGGGGGAACTATTCTGCCTACCTAGTGTGGGGGGAACTATTCTGCCTACCTAGTGTGGGGGGAACTATTCTGCCTACCTAGTGTGCGGGAACTATGCTGTCTACCTAGTGTGGGGGAACTATGCTGCCTACCTACAATGGAGGAACTATGCTACCTACCTTGTGTGGGGGAACTATGCTGCATACTTAAAGGGGTACTCCACTGCCCCAGCGTTTTGTTCCGAACTCTGGGTGTGGACTGTGGGGGGGTTGTGACGTCACAGCCAGACCCCCTCAATGCAAGTCTATGGGAGGGAGCGTGTCATCCACTGCACAATACTCTGGATTCTCCCCTGACAATATTTTGCGCAGGATTTGAAGTTGCAGATTTCAGTGCAAACTAAATAACTAAATGCAGCTTCAAATCCTGCACATCAAATATGCACAGGATACTGTACATGTCCGGCTACAAACAACAAATTTTTGGTATTTTATGACTAAAGAAAAATAAATTCCACCATGTGCACGACGCAGCAGAACCCCATTAAAATCAATGTGACTTCTGCTGCAACGGAATTTCCAAACAAAATGTTTCCGCCATTTTCCGCTCAGAAATTCCACCGTGTGAACATGGCCTTAACCCCTTAAGGACGCAGCCCTTTTTCACCTTAAGGAGTGAGCCCTTTTTCGCAATTCTGACCACCGTCGCTTTACGAATTAACGAAAACGCTTTTACCGTATATTCTGATTCTGAGATTCTTTTTTCGTGACATATTCTACTTTATTTTGGTGGTGAATTTTCAGCGTTACTTGCATCCTTTTTTGGGTGAAAAATCCCCAAATTTCATGAAAATTTAGCATTTTTCTAACTTTGAAGCTCTCTACTAGAGATGAGCGAACTTACAGTAAATTCGATTGGTCACAAACTTCTCGGCTCAGCAGTTGATGGCTTATCCTGCATAAATTAGTTCAGCTTTTAGGTGCTCCGGTGGGCTGGAAAAGGTGGATACAGTCCTAGGAGACTCTTTCTTAGGACTGTATCCACCTTTTCCAGCACACCGGAGCACCGGAAAGCTGAACTAATTTATGCATTATAAGGCATCAACTGCCGAGCCGAGAAGTTCGTGACGAATCGAATTTACTGTAAATTCGCTCATCTCTACTCTCTACTTGTAAGGAAAATAGATATTCCAAATACATTTTATTTTTATTCACAAATACAATATGTCCACTTTATGTTGGCATCATAAAATTGACATATTTTTGCTTTTTGAAAAAACCAGAGACCCGATCAGCCCAGAATAGCAGAAAATCGCATGTCTGAATTGACATGCGATTCTCTGCGATCGCCAACATGGGGGGGTCTCAGGACTCCCCTTGGCGATGTGCCGGGGTGTCTGCTGAATGATTTCAGCAGGCATCCCGATCCGGTCCCCAACCGGCTAGCAGCGAGGACCGGAATTCCCACGGGCGTATCCATACGCCCTCAGTCCTTAAGGACTCGGGATGCAGGACGTATGCATATGCCCGGTGTCCTGAACAGGTTAAAGTGGTAATCCAGTGGAAAACATTTATTTTTTTAAATCAACTGGTGCCAGAAAGTTAAACAGATTTGTAAATGACTTCTATTTAAAAATCTTAATCCTTCCAGTACTTATCAGTTGCTGTATGCTCCATAGGAAGTTGTGGAGTTCTTTCCAGTCTGACCACAGTGCTCTCTGCTGACACCTCTGTCCATGTCAGGAACTGTCCAAAGCAGGAGCAAATCCCCATAGCAAACCTCTCCTGCTCTGGACAGTTCCGGAGATGAACAGAGGTGTCAGCAGAGAGCACTGTGATCAGACTGGAAAGAACTACACAACTTCCTCTGGAGCATACAGCAGCTGGTGAGTACTGGAACAACAAAGATTTTTAAATAGAAGCAATTTACAAATCTATGTAACTTTCTGGCACCAGTTCATTTAAAAAAAAAATTTCCACTGGAGTACCCCTTTAAGGTCTGAGGGAGAAAAAACACCAAGATTCCCCCCCCCCCCCCCCCAAAAAAAACAAAAAAACGCCATAGTCTCAGCATGCTGCGGTATTTAAAAAGTGCTGCTGAGCCGAAAATCGCCAATGTGGTGGAAACACAGCCCTGCTCTATAAGATAGAAATGGCTGATAACAGAGAACAATAGATTGCATTTACCTGCACAATAAATAGTGAAAAAATAGAGGGAGATAGAGGGAGATTTATCAAAACCTGTCCAGATCCAGATAGCAACCAATCAGATTTCTTCTTTCACTTTTGAAAAGGCCTTTGAAAAATGAAAGCAGCAATCCTGTTCCTTTAAATTCCATTTTTTATTCAGAAGCTATCATTGGGGATACACAAGCTCCTTTCCCTCCTACTCAATTCTCGTTCGTCATCAAATTAGACCAGTAAATTGAGCATGCTGGGAGATGTAGTTCTCCAGCCGTTAATCCAGTGGATAATCTCTTCTGGGGGCCCCGCTGTAAACAAACGGAGGAGAGATTGTGTGCTTCAAAGTCCGCCGCAACGAAACTGCAACGCCTCTCGGGGCATTGTAAATTCCTCTCAATAACTCTCCATTAGACAGGACGCCTCAGAAGAAGAGGTCCTGAAGAGGCTGGAGGCTTTAGAGAACCAAGAGCCTCCCATGGCGTTCACAGTCATTAAAAACTAAGCCAGCCTGCGACGCGGCGGTGTGACTGACGCCCACCCCCGTTAGATGCCATTTTCCACATAATACCGTCTTTTTGTGCAAAAAAAAAATAAATTTTTTTTCCATCTCATTGCAGAAAACACATTATTTCTCACGCCGCGATTTACATTAATATTTCACGAGACCCGACAGACAACAATACAGCGAGCTAAATCTAAAAATTGCCTGATAAATGCGGTGGCTCCGACGTATTCGCGAATCTGTCTTCCCTGCGCGCAGGCGGCCAATCAATTTGCCGGAAATTATTAACACCTCCGGATCGCAGGCGACTTCGCGCTTCGGGGTTGTCTCACGTTCCCCCTGTGAATTCATAGGTTGGAGTCATGTACATAAGGTGGAGGTGGGGGGGGGGGGGGGGTCGTGTATACACAATAAAAAAAAAATTTGGCTAAGGAAAACGGGAGCGGTTGTCCATATCAACATTGATTGGTTGCTAGGGGGGACTGTTCCTGTTTTTCTAAGCTCCCTCATTGTTTCTGAATGTCCTTGATAACGCTGAAGGTGATGACATCATTCATGTGACAGTACGCTCGATAATATCTTACCGCCATTCTGTAACACTAGAATTTGTGGACGGTGTTGTCATCTAAGGTGTTCATCAGTGTTTCCCAACCAGGGGGCCGCCAGCTGTTGCAAAACTACAACTCCCAGCATGACCGGACAGCCAAAGGCTGTCCGGGCATGCTGAGAGTTGTAGTTTTGCAACAGCTGGCGGCACCCTGGTTGGGAAACACTGGTGTACATCCTATAGAAAGAAAGACCTCTGTAGGAGTACCCGCCCCTGAGCAACTGAAATATTAGTAAAAAAGGAACATGCCTGGAGTTATAGTTTTGCAACAGCTGGAGAGCCTCAAGTTAGAGAACACTGCTTCAGGGGGAGACAAGCCACTGGACCACAGGAGAAAGTGGTTAGTCCAAACTTTGCTATGGGGTGGGAGAATCTTCTTAATAGTCCCTGCCCCTGAAGAATTTAATTTTTAATAAACAGCAGCCTTTCTGGAAGTTATAGTTTTGTAACAGCTGGAGAGCCTCAAGTTAGGGAACACTGCTATAGAGGTAGCTGAGACAGCTGCTGTGTGACCATTGCAAAGAGTGGGTTGGTCCCATCTTCTCTTCTATGAGGCAAAAGAACTTTCTTAACGGTCTCCGCCCCTGAGGAACTGCATTGTTTAGTCGATGAGGTAGGAAATAAGTTGGGGAGCACTGCTATAGAGGTAGCTGAGACAGCTGCTGTGGGATAACTGGAAAGTGTGGGTTGTCCAATCTTCTCTTCTATTAGGCAAAAGAACCTGCTTAACAGTCTCCTCCCCTGAGGAACTGCATTGTTTACAATTAATGGGATAGGAAATAAGTTGGGGAACACAGCTATAGAGGTAGCTGGGACAGCTGCTGTGGGGCCACTGGAAAGTGTGGGTTGTCCAATTTTCTCTTCTATTGGGCGAAAGAAACTGCTTAACAGTCTCCGCCCTTGAGGAACTGCATTGTTTACAATCAAAGGGTTAGGAAATAAGTTGGGGAACACTGCTATAGAGGTAGTTGGGACTGGAGAGTGTGGGTTGGTCCCATCTTCTCTTCTATTGGGTGAAAGAACCTGCTTAACAGTCTCCGCCCCTGAGGAACTGCATTGTTAACAATCAAAGGGTTAGGAAATAAGTTGGGAAACACTACTATAGAAGTACAGTAACTGAGACAGCTGCTGTGGGATCACTGAATAATGAAGGTGGTAAACAAAGACAAAACCCCTTTTTCTGAGGGGTAGAATCCACACCTTGGGGAGGGGGCTAATTTTGGATCTGGTTGTTCTACATAAGTTAACTTCTCTCCCCCTCTAAAACAAATTTCTGAGAACAAAATATAATAAAATAAAATTGTTGTTCAAAAAGAAAAGAAAAGTTATCCAGATTTTTTTTTTTATATATAACAGTTTTTTTTATTAAAGAATTTTTCTTTAAAACAGATATTTGAGAATAAGAAAATAAAAGTACATAGAATCGTAAACAGAGTCATTACATATTAAAAAGAACAGGGTACAATATGATAACATAGATCCGGTTATCCAGAAATTATAATTTATTTATTTTATTTAATTTTTTTAAGCATAAAGGAATAACACAAAGGCAATCCATACAACCTACACATATGCCACCACCCTATATTATAGCATGATCCGGGGGCCAGAGGTTAAATTGTCCAAAGCAAATGGCAATTCTTATTCTGGTCACAACCTGGGTCAATCACCTATTCGTTGTGCGGAATGATACTTGAAGCGGCAGGGGAGGGGTCCCCAGCTGTCCCTTTCTTCAGAGGTGACAGGGTCTGTTACTTTTTGGCAGGCGGCCAGTGCATCCCCTTAACGTCATTAGCTGGTGTGACATGGGTTGCAAAAAATCTGTCTGGAGGTCAACGAAATCAATTGCTAGGTCGGAAATGCGCGCACTTAAAGAGACAGCGCAGCTTATTTTTCTTCTTAAGGCTCGCTTTACAGCAGGCTTGGCACAGCAGAAGCATTTGATGTATCGGTCAGCTATACATTCTGTCCTCCGTAGAGAATAAAATGACAAAAAAAAAAATTATTATAACAATGTTTTCAAGATTCAAACTTCCAGCTACGGTAGAAATTTTAACAGCAGGAAAATGTGGGGGAAAAGAAAAAAAATGCAAACTCAGTTCACCACCCAATGTGAACAGGGTCCAAGGAAAGACTGTAGAGATAGTTTGTCAGGAGCATGGACGGTCAGACAGCGGGCCCTTTCCCATTCCCAGCATCATACAAAAAGATAAGGTGCCTCTGGCTTCCAAACGGGAAAAAAAAAGGGTAATAAATGCTAATTTAATCGATATGCATTAAAAGCAAAACGCAGCAATGAAAAATAGAAAAAAGTGTATAAAACACTGAAACTTCAATGCATTTCGATCGGAAAAAAAACAAACGAAGCAAGGAAAAAAAGTGTAAAAACACTGAAATGCCAATGCGTTTACAAAAAAAAAATGAAGAAAGAAAAAAAATAGAAAAAAGTGTATAACGCGTTTCAAACTTATGGTGTCCATTTTAGGACATCGTCAGTCCTCAGCCGTAACTCCGTTCCGCGTCAGGCGAAACAGCGTCCCACCTCCTCCCTCGGACCAATCTCTGTCAGGCGTCAAACGCAACTCCCTCCTCCATCATCCGAAACTCCCTCATCCGAAACTCTGTCATCTCTAGGACGAAAAACCTTCCTGCCATGTAGCAGAGCCGAGTCAGTGTCGGCTCTCTACTATACGGGTTCTGCTGTACATGCTATTCAGTGTCGGCTCTGCTATACAGACTCTGTAGCACATGCAGTGTCTGTAGTACACGTGCAAGTTTCACAGTTTCGACTCAGCTATACATTCTGTGCAGTGTCGGCTCTGCTATGCAGCAGGGAGTTGAGAATCGTCTGAGGGATGATGGCGTTTTGGACGAGGGAGTTTCAGATGAGGGAGGAAGGAGTTGTGACTGACAACTGACGGAGGATTGGTCCGAGGGAGGAGGCGGGATGCTGTTTCGCCTGACGGGGGACGGAGTTGCGGCTGACGACTGGAGGTGATTGGTCCGAGGGAGGAGGCAGTTGCTGTGTCACCTGACGCGGGACAGAGTTACAGCTGACAACTGACGATGTCCTAAAATGGATGCCATATGTAATATATAGAGTTCTTAGTAATGGCTTCACCATGACTAAGAACTCTATATAGTTTGAAACATGTTGGAGCCATAAACAAGGCTCATATTGTGGCAGTATGGTAAAATTACCAAAAAGATAAGGTACCTCCAGCTTCAAAACGAAAAAAAAAAACATAGGAATTAAAAGTTAATTTAATCGATATGCATTAAAAAACAAATGAAGCAAGAAAAAATGGAAAAAAATAATAAAACACTGAAACATCAAGGTGTTTCGAACTAAAAAAAACTAAGGAAGTAAGGAAAAGTAGAAGAAAAGGTGTATAAAACACTGAAACTCCAATGCGCTTTGAACTAAAAAATACTAGCAAATCAACAAAAAAATAAAAAAATAAAGTGTATAAAAACACTGAAACCCATAAGTGTTTCGAACTACAAAACTAAATAAAAAAAAAGGGTGTAAAACACTGTAACTTCAATGTGTTTTGAACTAAAAATACCAATGGAAGCAACAAAAAATAGATAACAAATCTATAAACACCAAAACTCCAACGTGTTTCGAACTTAAAAAAAAAGAAAAATGTTAAAAAATAGAAAAAGTGTATAGAACACTGACACTCCAATGGGTTTCGAACTAAAAAAACAGACAAAACAACTAAAAAATAGAATCATTTTATAGAACACCGAAAAGCCAATGCGTTTCGAACTAAAAAAAACTAACGACGCAACGAAAACTAGAAATAGTGTATAGAACACTGAAAAGCTAACGCGTTTAGAACTATAAATAGTTCCTAGTCATGACACAGCTCAGTTTCAGTGTTATTTACACTTTTTTCTATTTTTCATTGCTTTGTTTGTTTTATTTAGTTCGAAACGCATTGAAGTTTCAGTGTTTTACACTTTTTGGTAATTTTACCATACTGCCATACTATGAGCCCTGTTTATGGTGCCAGGTGAGGCCTAGGCTAGAAATGTATGGCGTCACATGCTTGCATTTACAATGCACAATATCTTCGCAATTTTTTAGCACTAAATGTGTTGAGAAAATCCAAAATGGCGGAGACCAGTGCACAGCAGTAGCATCTTTGTTGGTACTCTACACTATGTGTATGTGACTGTGTGTAAATATATTGATATTTTTAGCCTGTCTCCAGCCGGCTGACAGCACACGTGTGAGGTTGCGATTTTCCAGAGGTGACGTTGTCGTGGTTACCTCATGTCCCTAATACGTAGGGATCTTTACATCCTGACCTGTGTATTTGCACCTCCCGTAAGATGAACCAGAGCGTTGTTTACCGGAATAGAACAAGAACGTGCCGATTCGCTGCACAGATATGAAACGATAAAGTTACAGGAGCGATGCTCTGCACGCCTGATGAGAAAAATGCTCTGCACAGATAACATGTTCTGCGTTTGCCGGGCGACGTGTTTACAGCTGCAGATGCCCCAAGCCCCTTCAGGTACAACAGAGGCGCAGCAGACATTGATCAACTAGGAAGGAAGACGTAACGTGAAGGGGTCTCTCCATCCGCACACCAGTAAAGAGGATTTTTTTTCGTTGTTTTTGTTATTTTCTTGTCCCTCGGGGGCCTACGATGATTTACTGTACAGGCAAGTTCCACCGCGTCTGAATTCGCAGTCTTGGATAGGTAGACGGACCTATTGCCGAGACGTAAATCAATAAAGAATATTTATAATGGGCAATTTTTGTTAAAATAAATAAATAATAATAATATATGCATATATATATATATATAATTATTATTTATTTTTAACAAAATTGCCCATTATAAATATTCTTTATAAATATAATAAATATTTATAAATATTTTTTAATATAAGTACATAAAGTATATGTGTTATATATATATAAATATATAAAAAATTTTATTTTATATGAATATACATTTTTATATAAATTTTTACACTGAGATTATTTACTTAATCTTCTTGTATTGTTTTCTGTGTTGATTCATGTATTTTCACTATGTTCTATATATATATATATATATATATATATATATATATATATATTTTATTCACACAGTAAAGAAGGTGAAATTTGAAAAATTCGAGTTCGAATCTGCCACAACCTCCCAAAATGTCAGGATTTCATCATTTGGTGCAGGGTTTCCCAACCAGGTTGCCTCAAGCTGTTGCAAAACTACAACTCCCAGCATGCTGGGAATTGTAGTTTCGCAAAAGCTGGAGGCACGGTGGTTGGGAAACACTGGTCTGGTGAAATGGACCTCTAAGTGTTTGTTCACATGATGGATTTTTATTTCCATCTGAAAAAATTTGTTACAGTATTCCTACTACCTGACACGTCAAGGGCGCGACATGTCTTCTTTTTCTCTCTGTAACGCGAATTTGAAATCTGTGTCAGATAAGAAAAAAATCTGTGACATAGTGTGGAAAAAAAAAACACTGTGACACGGTTGAATACCGACTCCAGTGTAGAATCTGCACCGGAATCTGTGTGGAGAAAACTCTATGTGAACATAACCTAAGGGAGGATGGTGATATGCTCCAAAATGGTGGTTTCTAGGAAGTTTTGTGGGTTATGGGATCGGGGTGGTGCTTAAATGGGCACTGTCAGAATCAATAACTATTTATATGTTGTACATCTTGGCAAAACATGAACTTTTCTAATATTATTTCATAAAACACAAAACAAATGTTATCTCCTTTTTATAGAAGCCATGGCTTCTATAAAAAAAAAAAAAAGACCTCAAGGGGTCCCCATACCGTCCAGAACATAATCCTGTCCGGCTGCATCATCATCTTTGTCCCAGCTGAAGCACAGACAAGGACAAAGTCCAGGAAGTGAGGGCGGGACTAGCATTCCTTTGTGCTCACCCCTGTCCTATCAGACTGCAGCATGAAAACAGAGAGGAAGGGGTTACAGAGCAGCCTGCAGTGATTGGGTGAAGAGACCCAGCGCAGCACAGCAGACTCAGGGAGGGAGTGAATGCGTGGTGAGGGAGGGCGGGCTCAGTGCTTGCCTGGGACATGCCCCTTCCTGAGCAGTGGATGTCAGAATGAGTGAGAGGCAGAACAGAGGGATTTGTGAGCCAAATACAGAAGCTAGACATATAAAGAAGACATGTAAATAATCTGTATGACTTAGGGAGAAAGATATAGAAGCATTATTTTTTTTCTGTGATATGACAGGTACGTTTTCATCCGATATATGGATTCAAATATTGTGCGGTGTTTATCTAATCCTATTGTGTCCTGACTATGACAGGTCCAGAAGAATAGAGCTGTCTATTGACTGACCACTGCCCCAGCTGGACACATGGATTGTGCTGAAGCTGAAGGCTTGTGAATGATACTTTCTATGACGGCCATTACAGATCCCATCAAAGGGACCACCTAGCTTTCCTGAAATTGTCCATGTATCTAGTGAATACAGGGTCATTCAGAAAGGATGGTGCAAAATTATCGCCTCAGTATTCGTAACCAAGAGAACATAACACAAATTTATAACATGTGAAGACGAAGACGCACCATGTACAGTATACAAGTTTTATCTATACACTACAAATGTTCCGTGATTTCCATTGGTGACACCATAGATGTCTAGGCCGTGGTCCAGATAACATCTTCAGGAGATGAAACCAGACAACAAACCGGAATGTTATGACTTTTGCGTTGACTTGCTGTCCGATTGGAAGAGGACGAGTTTGGTGGTGTTCAGCGATGAGGCGACCGGAGTGGGAAGGTCACAATGTTACAATTTGAGTTGCAGAAAAACCATTCGCCTTATTGAACACATGAGGGACTCACCCAAAGTAACGAAGTTCTTCTGTAAAGTCCACGATCCCTTTTTTTTGTTGCCAAAGATAAGGTTATTGGCTACACGGACATGTTATAGGAATGACTTATGCCACAGAGGGAGGGAGATCTGCCAAACGTACTCTATCAGCATGATGGTGACCTTCACATTTCTATTTGGATGTTTGCTGATACCTGAATAAAACTCTACCGGAACATTGGATCGGCCTCACCGGAAACAACGATTCACCAATGTTGTGCTGGCCTCCACTATCGTCAGATCAAGCACCGTGCGACTTCTTTTTGTGGGGACTACATCAAGGACTTAGTGTGTCTACCACCACTCCTTCCCCAGCCACAGGATCCGACTGACCTGAGACAACGCACTATTAAAGGGGTACTCCGCTGCTCAGCATTTGGAACAAACTGTTCCGAACAATGGAGCCGGTGCCGGGAGCTCGTGATGTCATATTCCCGCCCCCCCCCTCATGACGTTACACCCCGCCCCCTCAATGCAAGTCTATGGGAGGGGGCGTGTCACGCCCCCTCCCATAGACTTGCATTGAGAGGGCGGAGCGTGATGTAATGAGGGGGGCGGAGCTATGACATCACAAGCTCCCGGCTCCAGCGTTCGGAACAGTTTGTTTCAAACACTGAGCAGCGGAGTACCCCTTTAAAGTCCATATCAGAGGAGAGGTGGGCCGCTTCAGGGCACAACTGGACCACAACCTAGACATCTGTCGTGTCACCAGTGGAAATCACTCTGAACATTTGTAGTATATGGATAAAACTTGGATGGATAGTGTGTCTTTTCACAGTATTAAGGGTTAACTCAATTAGGTTAACCTAATTTGTGGCAGGGGTCTGCCCATATATACAGGCAGTGACCATGGATGTTGTCACGGCCTGCATTCCGTTTCACCCACCCTCCCTTCCCTTATTTTAATCAACTGATGCCAGAAAGTTAAACAGATTTGTAAATTACTTCTATTAAAAAATCTTAATCCTTCCAGTATTTAGCTGCTGAATACTACTTATTTTCTCTTTGGAGCACAGAGCTCTCTTCTGACATCACGAGCACAGTGCTCTCTGCTGACATCTCTGTCCATTTTAGGAACTGTCCAGAGTAGGAGAAAATCCCCATAGCAAACATATGCTGTTCTGGACAGCAGAGATGGGCTGAGATGTCAGCAGAGAGCACTGTGCTCGTGATGTCAGCAGAGAGCTCTGTGTTCCAAAAATAAAAGAATTTCCTCTGTAGTATTCAGCAGCTAATAAGTACTGGAAGGATTAAGATTTTTTAATAGAAGTCATTTACAAATCTGTTTAACTTAATGGCACCAGTTGATTTAAAAAAAAAAAAGGTTTCCACTGGAGTACCCCTTTAAGGTCATTTCTTAAAGGGGTTGTGCTCTGCCCTGACTTTCGGAGCTCCGCTCACAGCGTCCGGAAGTTCATTACTCTGTGTGCGGGCTTCCGTGTTCGCGGCCCGGCCCCTCGTGACGTCTCGCCCACCCCCTCGTGACGTCTCGCCCCCTCAACGAAAGTCTATGGAAAGGGGGCGCGACCGCTGTCACGCCCCCTTCCCATAGACTTTGGTAGAGGGGGCGGGCGGGACATCACAAGGGGGCGGGCGAGACGTCACGAGTGGCCGGGCGAACTTCCGGACGCTGTGAGTGGAGCTCCAAAAGTCATGGCAGCGCACAACCCTTTAAGGGTAACCCCCTTCTTATTAGGTTACCCTACACTGCACACCTCAGGCATGGTTATTTGTTAACAGTCACACTTTGGTGCGAATTACCTGACCACAAATAAATGTTTTTTTGGTTATGAATTTCGAGGCTATAATTTTGCCCCATCCCTCTTCACCCTGTATATGACTTCATAATAAGAGTGACTCGCCACCTGGCCGGTATTTTACTGGCACAGCTGTTATTTTGGCCACCCTGCCGGTATTTTTAGATAAAAAAATACCGGCCATGAAATGCCGTTGGCTGTCCGGGCATGCTGGGAGTTGTAGTTTTGCAACAGCTGGAGGCGTTCTGGTTGGAAAACACTGGTATAGTATATGGTGCAACGTTCTGGGAGTTGGAGGACTGGTTGGATAAATACCGGTCAATGCATGGTTGGTATTTTGGATATAAAAATACTGGGAAAACTGATGAGCCACAGGCTGTATCAGGGCATGCTGGGAGTTGTAGTTAGTAACTAACTGCAACTCCCACATTTAATTAAAAAAAGCAATCAAAAAGCGGTTAAAAACAAACAGATCGGGGTGCAAAACATAGAATGTGTCGGCAGATAAGAACCATTTGGCCCATCTAGTCTGCCCAAAATACAAAAAATTGAGCCCTCATACAGGCCGGTATAAAGAGAAATAAAAAAGTTATAGGGGTCACAATAGGACAAAAAATTTTTTGCAAGAAAGGTGCCAACCCTACTTGCTATTCAGGGGTGGGATGACAACCCCCATGGTGGTTATCATTGGTTGTTACCCAGCTTTCCTAATAACTTCCTAATGAATGAATTCTCTGTGTTTTGATGGCATAGCAAGTCATTTTTAGAGCGAGCGCTTTTTGCAGCTGTAAGAGTGTACATTGTGCTCCGAGCTGAAGGTGTTGGTAGAAAATGATGACGTCGGGCTTTATGGTGATTATAAAACAAAAGTTTCCACAAAAGTCAGCTTTTCTCTACATCTAACAGGCTGGGTTTATGGGTTTCTTTTTTAAATCTAAGAGGTTGGTGATCAGTACTGAGGGCTTTACAATGATGGGGTCATAGCAGAACCACCCGATCTCCTTCCTTTTTATGGGACATGACCTAAGCCCCTGCCCTGATCCCGGCAGTTAAGGTTCTAGCTCTTTTGACCCCTTTATGCCTTATAGCACAGTGGTCCATAACCCATTCCTCCAGGTCCACCAACATTTCCTTACCCAGTCCTCCAGGGCCACCAACATTTCCTTAGCCAGTCCTCCAGGCCCACCAACATTTTCTTACCCAGTCCTCCAGGCCCACCAACATTTCCTTATCCAGTCCTCAAGGCCCACTAACATTTCCTTACCCAGTCCTCAAGGCCCACCAACATTTCCTTACCCAGTCCTCCAGGCCCACCAACATTTCCTTACCCAGTCCTCCAGGCCCACCAACATTTCCTTACCCAGTCCTCAAGGCCCACCAACATTTTCTTACCCAGTCCTCAAGGCCCACTAACATTTCCTTACCCAGTCCTCAAGGCCCACCAACATTTCCTTACCCAGTCCTCCAGGCCCACCAACATTTCCTTACCCAGTCCTCCAGGCCCACCAACATTTCCTTACCCAGTCCTCAAGGCCCACCAGTTACTCCATTGAAATAGAACAGGAAGATACAAAATCTGGCCTGTTATTGGGGCTTGAGGACAGTGTTGGTGACCTCTGCCTTCTAAGACCAACCACCTCTATTATTTGCTAACGTTACTGTGCCTCATGTAGAAGGGCTCCCTGCAAATCTTCACCACACATTGAAAAGGAGTCAGGGACGGACCTTCTCTATGGGCCCCATAACAGCCATAGCTACCACCAGTATACAAACAATACACATCATGTATCATTTTTAGTTGTAAGTTCTGCATTTTTAAAGCCTGTATTATGAAAATTATAAAATAATTAGAAAAAACGCCAGGGACCTCCACCCAAATATCTTGTGTGGAGTTTCTAGTGATTTTTTCCCTTTGGCTGTCATTTTTCTGTCACATAGCCCCTTTTTACATTTGAGACAAAACAGGACTTTCCTACAGGGAGGGGGCATGGTTGTGATGTCATGAGCGAGGCGTGACCGTGCCGTCACGAGGCTCCGCCCCACATCTCCAGTCATCCGGCATGGAGGGAGGTTTGCTCTGTGCACCGGATGTCTGGGGTGCTGCAGCAGGGGTCCTTTGGATAGGGGATAAGATGGCTAGGGGCGGAGTAAGCATCCATCTGCATAGGAGTATGATACAGAAGGAGATAGTGGATGAAGATAGAAGTTGTTCCTATGGTTTTAGGGTTATCATAGGGTGTAGACAAGTTGGGGACTGGAGATTGCACAGGGAGAGGTATCGTAAGATCAGGTCAGAGATGTATGGAGATGAAGAGTTGGTTTATTAATGGGAGACACTAAATGTTCAGTTGGTGAGCTCCGAGGAGGTCCAGGAGAGTCTGTGATGCCAGGAGATGATAGAGTTGGTAACAGTATGGAACAGTCAACTGTGTTGAAGGCAAAGGACACTCGAGGAGGAGAACAGAGTAATGTGGAAGGACGAAGATATGTCTAGAATGAGGAGCACAGAGTAATGTAGAAGGAAGAAGACATTACTAGAAGAAGGAACATAGAGCAAGGTATTAGACAGAGGACAAGTCTTAAAGGAAGAGCACAAAGTAATGTATAAGGCAGAAGATGTGTAGAAGGAGCAAAAATTTATGTAGAAGGTAGAGGACAGGACTAGAAGTATACCAGAGTAATGTAGAGGACAAAGGACAGATCTAGAAGAAGAAGAGAACAGTAAAGCAGAGGACAGGTCTAGAAGGAGGAGCACTTGGTAATGTAGAGGACAGAGACAGGTCTAGAAGAATCAGAACAGAGTAGTAAAGAAGAATATATCTACAAAAGGGAGAACATGAGCACATAGTAATATAGAAGACAGGATAGATCTAGATGGAGGAGCACAGGGTAACATAGAGGACAGATCTAGATGGAGGAGCACAGGGTAACATAGAGGACAGATCTAGATGGAGGAGCACAGGGTAACATAGAGGACAGATCTAGATGGAGGAGCACAGGGTAATATAGAGGACAGATCTAGATGGAGGAGCACAGGGTAACATAGAGGACAGGTTTAGATGGAGGAGCACAGGGTAATATAGAGGATAGGTTTAGATGGAGGAGCACAGGGTAACATAGAGGACAGATCTAGATGGAGGAGCACAGGGTAACATAGAGGACAGATCTAGATGGAGGAGCACAGGGTAACATAGAGGACAGGTTTAGATGGAGGAGCACAGGGTAACATAGAGGACAGATCTAGATGGAGGAGCACAGGGTAACATAGAGGACAGATCTAGATGGAGGAGCACAGGGTAACATAGAGGACAGGTTTAGATGGAGGAGCACAGGGTAACATAGAGGACAGATCTAGATGGAGGAGCACAGGGTAACATAAAGGATAGATCTAGATGGAGGAGCACAGGGTAATATAGAGGACAGGTTTAGATGGGGGAGCACAGGGTAACATAGAGGACAGATCTAGATGGAGGAGCACAGGGTAACATAGAGGACAGATCTAGATGGAGGAGCACAGGGTAACATAGAGGACAGGTTTAGATGGGGGAGCACAGGGTAACATAGAGGACAGATCTAGATGGAGGAGCACAAGGTAACATAGAGGACAGATCTAGATGGAGGAGCACAGGGTAACATAGAGGACAGATCTAGATGGAGGAGCACAGGGTAATATAGAGGACAGATCTAGATGGAGGAGCACAGGGTAATATAGAGGACAGATCTAGATGGAGGAGCACAGGGTAATATAGAGGACAGATCTAGATGGAGGAGCACAGGGTAACATAGAGGACAGGTATAGATGGAGGAGCACATGATAACAGAGAGGACAGATCTAGATGGAGGAGCACAGGGTAATATAGAGGACAGATTTAGATGGAGGAGCACAGGGTAACATAGAGGACAGATCTAGATGGAGGAGCACAGGGTAACATAGAGGACAGATCTAGATGGAGGAGCACAGGGTAATATAGAGGACAGATCTAGATGGAGGAGCACATGATAACAGAGGACAGATCTAGATGGAGGAGCACAGGGTAACATAGAGGACAGATCTAGATGGAGGAGCACAGGGTAACATAGAGGACAGATCTAGATGGAGGAGCACATGATAACAGAGAGGACAGATCTAGATGGAGGAGCACAGGGTAACATAGAGGACAGATCTAGATGGAGGAGCACAGGGTAATATAGAGGACAGATCTAGATGGAGGAGCACATGATAACAGAGGACAGATCTAGATGGAGGAGCACAGGGTAACATAGAGGACAGATCTAGATGGAGGAGCACAGGGTAACATAGAGGACAGATCTAGATGGAGGAGCACATGATAACAGAGAGGACAGATCTAGATGGAGGAGCACAGGGTAACATAGAGGACAGATCTAGATGGAGGAGCACAGGGTAACATAGAGGACAGATCTAGATGGAGGAGCACAGGGTAACATAGAGGACAGATCTAGATGGAGGAGCACAGGGTAATATAGAGGACAGATCTAGATGGAGGAGCACAGGGTAACATAGAGGACAGATCTAGATGGAGGAGCACAGGGTAATATAGAGGACAGATCTAGATGGAGGAGCACAGGGTAATATAGAGGACAGATCTAGATGGAGGAGCACAGGGTAATATAGAGGACAGATCTAGATGGAGGAGCACAGGGTAATATAGAGGACAGGTTTAGATGGAGGAGCACAGGGTAACATAGAGGATAGATCTAGATGGAGGAGCACAGGGTAACATAGAGAACAGATCTAGATGGAGGAGCACAGGGTAATATAGAGGACAGATCTAGATGGAGGAGCACAGGGTAATATAGAGGACAGATCTAGATGGAGGAGCACAGGGTAATATAGAGGACAGATCTAGATGGAGGAGCACAGGGTAATATAGAGGACAGATCTAGATGGAGGAGCACAGGGTAACATAGAGGACAGATCTAGATGGAGGAGCACAGGGTAACATAGAGGACAGATCTAGATGGAGGAGCACAGGGTAACATAGAGGATAGATCTAGATGGAGGAGCACAGGGTAACATAGAGGACAGGTTTAGATGGAGGAGCACAGGGTAACATAGAGAACAGATCTAGATGAAGGAGCACAGGGTAACATAGAGGACAGGTTTAGATGGAGGAGCACAGGGTAACATAGAGAACAGATCTAGATGGAGGAGCACAGGGTAACATAGAGGACAGATCTAGATGGAGGAGCACAGGGTAACATAGAGGATAGATCTAGATGGAGGAGCACAGGGTAACATAGAGGACAGATCTAGATGGAGTAGCACAGGGTAACATAGAGGACAGATCTAGATGGAGGAGCACAGGGTAACATAGAGGACAGATCTAGATGGAGGAGCACAGGGTAACATAGAGGACAGATCTAGATGGAGGAGCACAGGGTAACATAGAGGACAGATCTAGATGGAGGAGCACAGGGTAACATAGAGGACAGGTTTAGATGGAGGAGCACAGGGTAACATAGAGAACAGATCTAGATGGAGGAGCACAGGGTAACATAGAGGACAGATCTAGATGGAGGAGCACAGGGTAACATAGAGGACAGGTATAGATGGAGGAGCACAGGGTAACATAGAGGACAGATCTAGATGGAGGAGCACAGGGTAACATAGAGGACAGATCTAGATGGGGGAGCACAGGGTAACATAGAGGACAGATCTAGATGGAGGAGCACAGGGTAACATAGAGGACAGATCTAGATGGAGGAGCACAGGGTAATATAGAGGACAGATCTAGATGGAGGAGCACATGATAACAGAGAGGACAGATCTAGATGGAGGAGCACAGGGTAACATAGAGGACAGATCTAGATGGAGGAGCACAGGGTAACATAGAGGACAGATCTAGATGGAGGAGCACATGATAACAGAGAGGACAGATCTAGATGGAGGAGCACAGGGTAACATAGAGGACAGATCTAGATGGAGGAGCACAGGGTAACATAGAGGACAGATCTAGATGGAGGAGCACAGGGTAATATAGAGGACAGATCTAGATGGAGGAGCACAGGGTAATATAGAGGACAGATCTAGATGGAGGAGCACAGGGTAATATAGAGGACAGATCTAGATGGAGGAGCACAGGGTAATATAGAGGACAGATCTAGATGGGGGAGCACAGGGTAACATAGAGGACAGATCTAGATGGAGGAGCACAGGGTAATATAGAGGACAGGTTTAGATGGAGGAGCACAGGGTAACATAGAGGACAGATCTAGATGGAGGAGCACAGGGTAATATAGAGGACAGGTTTAGATGGAGGAGCACAGGGTAACATAGAGGATAGATCTAGATGGAGGAGCACAGGGTAACATAGAGAACAGATCTAGATGGAGGAGCACAGGGTAATATAGAGGACAGATCTAGATGGAGGAGCACAGGGTAATATAGAGGACAGATCTAGATGGAGGAGCACAGGGTAATATAGAGGACAGATCTAGATGGAGGAGCACAGGGTAATATAGAGGACAGATCTAGATGGAGGAGCACAGGGTAACATAGAGGACAGATCTAGATGGAGGAGCACAGGGTAACATAGAGGACAGATCTAGATGGAGGAGCACAGGGTAATATAGAGGACAGGTTTAGATGGAGGAGCACAGGGTAACATAGAGGATAGATCTAGATGGAGGAGCACAGGGTAACATAGAGGACAGATCTAGATGGAGGAGCACAGGGTAACATAGAGGACAGGTATAGATGGAGGAGCACAGGGTAACATAGAGGACAGATCTAGATGGAGGAGCACAGGGTAACATAGAGGACAGATCTAGATGGAGGAGCACAGGGTAACATAGAGGACAGATCTAGATGGAGGAGCACAGGGTAACAGAGAGGACAGATCTAGATGGATGAGCACAGGGTAACATAGAGGACAGGTTTAGATGGAGGAGCACAGGGTAACATAGAGAACAGATCTAGATGAAGGAGCACAGGGTAACATAGAGGACAGGTTTAGATGGAGGAGCACAGGGTAACATAGAGAACAGATCTAGATGGAGGAGCACAGGGTAACATAGAGGACAGATCTAGATGGAGGAGCACAGGGTAACATAGAGGATAGATCTAGATGGAGGAGCACAGGGTAACATAGAGGACAGATCTAGATGGAGGAGCACAGGGTAACATAGAGGACAGATCTAGATGGAGGAGCACAGGGTAACATAGAGGACAGATCTAGATGGAGGAGCACAGGGTAACATAGAGGACAGATCTAGATGGAGGAGCACAGGGTAACATAGAGGACAGATCTAGATGGAGGAGCACAGGGTAACATAGAGGACAGGTTTAGATGGAGGAGCACAGGGTAACATAGAGAACAGATCTAGATGGAGGAGCACAGGGTAACATAGAGGACAGATCTAGATGGAGGAGCACAGGGTAACATAGAGGACAGGTATAGATGGAGGAGCACAGGGTAACATAGAGGACAGATCTAGATGGAGGAGCACAGGGTAACATAGAGCACAGATCTAGATGGAGGAGCACAGGGTAACATAGAGGACAGATCTAGATGGGGGAGCACAGGGTAACATAGAGGACAGGTTTAGATGGAGGAGCACAGGGTAACATAGAGAACAGATCTAGATGAAGGAGCACAGGGTAATATAGAGGACAGATCTAGATGGAGGAGCACAGGGTAACGTAGAGAACAGATCTAGATGAAGGAGCACAGGGTAACATAGAGGACAGATCTAGATGGAGGAGCACAGGGTAATATAGAGGACAGATCTAGATGGAGGAGCACAGGGTAACATAGAGGACAGATCTAGATGGAGGAGCACAGGGTAACATAGAGGACAGATCTAGATGGGGGAGCACAGGGTAACATAGAGGACAGGTATAGATGGAGGAGCACAGGGTAACATAGAGGACAGATCTAGATGGGGGAGCACAGGGTAACATAGAGGACAGATCTAGATGGGGGAGCACAGGGTAACATAGAGGACAGGTATAGAGGGAGGAACACAGGGTAACATAGAGGACAGATCTAGATGGAGGAGCACAGGGTAATATAGAGGACAGGTTTAGTTGGAGGAGCACAGGGTAACATAGAGGATAGATCTAGATGGAGGAGCACAGGGTAACAGAGGAAAGATCTAGATGGAGGAGCACAGGGTAACATAGAGGACAGATCTAGATGGAGAAGCACAGGGTAACATAGAGGACAGATCTAGATGGAGGAGCACAGGGTAACATAGAGGACAGATCTAGATGGAGGAGCACAGGGTAACATAGAGGACAGGTTTAGTTGGAGGAGCACAGGGTAACATAGAGGACAGATCTAGATGGAGGAGCACAGGGTAACATAGAGGACAGATCTAGATGGAGGAGCACAGGGTAATATAGAGGACAGATCTAGATGGAGGAGCACAGGGTAACAGAGAGGACAGATCTAGATGGAGGAGCACAGGGTAACATAGAGGATAGATCTAGATGGAGGAGCACAGGGTAACATAGAGGACAGATCTAGATGGAGGAGCACAGGGTAATATAGAGGACAGGTTTAGATGGAGGAGCACAGGGTAACATAGAGGATAGATCTAGATGGAGGAGCACAGGGTAATATAGAGGACAGATCTAGATGGGGAGCACAGGGTAATATAGAGGACAGGTTTAGATGGAGGAGCACAGGGTAACATAGAGGACAGATCTAGATGGAGGAGCACAGGGTAACATAGAGGACATGTCTAGATGGAGGAGCACAGGGTAACATAGAGGACAGATCTAGATGGAGGAGCACAGGGTAACATAGAGGACAGATCTAGATGGAGGAGCACAGGGTAACATAGAGGACAGATCTAGATGGAGGAGCACAGGGTAACAGAGGACAGATCTAGATGGAGGAGCACAGGGTAATATAGAGGACAGATCTAGATGGAGGAGCACAGGGTAACATAGAGGACAGATCTAGATGGAGGAGCACAGGGTAATATAGAGGACAGATCTAGATGGAGGAGCACAGGGTAATATAGAGGACAGGTTTAGATGGAGGAGCACAGGGTAACATAGAGGACAGGTATAGATGGAGGAGCACAGGGTAACATAGAGGACAGATCTAGATGGAGGAGCACAGGGTAACATAGAGGACAGATCTAGATGGAGGAGCACATGATAACAGAGAGGACAGATCTAGATGGAGGAGCACAGGGTAACATAGAGGACAGATCTAGATGGAGGAGCACAGGGTAATATAGAGGACAGATCTAGATGGAGGAGCACATGATAACAGAGGACAGATCTAGATGGAGGAGCACAGGGTAACATAGAGGACAGATCTAGATGGAGGAGCACAGGGTAACATAGAGGACAGATCTAGATGGAGGAGCACATGATAACAGAGAGGACAGATCTAGATGGAGGAGCACAGGGTAACATAGAGGACAGATCTAGATGGAGGAGCACAGGGTAACATAGAGGACAGATCTAGATGGAGGAGCACAGGGTAACATAGAGGACAGATCTAGATGGAGGAGCACAGGGTAATATAGAGGACAGATCTAGATGGAGGAGCACAGGGTAACATAGAGGACAGATCTAGATGGAGGAGCACAGGGTAATATAGAGGACAGATCTAGATGGAGGAGCACAGGGTAATATAGAGGACAGATCTAGATGGAGGAGCACAGGGTAATATAGAGGACAGATCTAGATGGAGGAGCACAGGGTAATATAGAGGACAGGTTTAGATGGAGGAGCACAGGGTAACATAGAGGATAGATCTAGATGGAGGAGCACAGGGTAACATAGAGAACAGATCTAGATGGAGGAGCACAGGGTAATATAGAGGACAGATCTAGATGGAGGAGCACAGGGTAATATAGAGGACAGATCTAGATGGAGGAGCACAGGGTAATATAGAGGACAGATCTAGATGGAGGAGCACAGGGTAATATAGAGGACAGATCTAGATGGAGGAGCACAGGGTAACATAGAGGACAGATCTAGATGGAGGAGCACAGGGTAACATAGAGGACAGATCTAGATGGAGGAGCACAGGGTAACATAGAGGATAGATCTAGATGGAGGAGCACAGGGTAACATAGAGGACAGGTTTAGATGGAGGAGCACAGGGTAACATAGAGAACAGATCTAGATGAAGGAGCACAGGGTAACATAGAGGACAGGTTTAGATGGAGGAGCACAGGGTAACATAGAGAACAGATCTAGATGGAGGAGCACAGGGTAACATAGAGGACAGATCTAGATGGAGGAGCACAGGGTAACATAGAGGATAGATCTAGATGGAGGAGCACAGGGTAACATAGAGGACAGATCTAGATGGAGTAGCACAGGGTAACATAGAGGACAGATCTAGATGGAGGAGCACAGGGTAACATAGAGGACAGATCTAGATGGAGGAGCACAGGGTAACATAGAGGACAGATCTAGATGGAGGAGCACAGGGTAACATAGAGGACAGATCTAGATGGAGGAGCACAGGGTAACATAGAGGACAGGTTTAGATGGAGGAGCACAGGGTAACATAGAGAACAGATCTAGATGGAGGAGCACAGGGTAACATAGAGGACAGATCTAGATGGAGGAGCACAGGGTAACATAGAGGACAGGTATAGATGGAGGAGCACAGGGTAACATAGAGGACAGATCTAGATGGAGGAGCACAGGGTAACATAGAGGACAGATCTAGATGGGGGAGCACAGGGTAACATAGAGGACAGATCTAGATGGAGGAGCACAGGGTAACATAGAGGACAGATCTAGATGGAGGAGCACAGGGTAATATAGAGGACAGATCTAGATGGAGGAGCACATGATAACAGAGAGGACAGATCTAGATGGAGGAGCACAGGGTAACATAGAGGACAGATCTAGATGGAGGAGCACAGGGTAACATAGAGGACAGATCTAGATGGAGGAGCACATGATAACAGAGAGGACAGATCTAGATGGAGGAGCACAGGGTAACATAGAGGACAGATCTAGATGGAGGAGCACAGGGTAACATAGAGGACAGATCTAGATGGAGGAGCACAGGGTAATATAGAGGACAGATCTAGATGGAGGAGCACAGGGTAATATAGAGGACAGATCTAGATGGAGGAGCACAGGGTAATATAGAGGACAGATCTAGATGGAGGAGCACAGGGTAATATAGAGGACAGATCTAGATGGGGGAGCACAGGGTAACATAGAGGACAGATCTAGATGGAGGAGCACAGGGTAATATAGAGGACAGGTTTAGATGGAGGAGCACAGGGTAACATAGAGGACAGATCTAGATGGAGGAGCACAGGGTAATATAGAGGACAGGTTTAGATGGAGGAGCACAGGGTAACATAGAGGATAGATCTAGATGGAGGAGCACAGGGTAACATAGAGAACAGATCTAGATGGAGGAGCACAGGGTAATATAGAGGACAGATCTAGATGGAGGAGCACAGGGTAATATAGAGGACAGATCTAGATGGAGGAGCACAGGGTAATATAGAGGACAGATCTAGATGGAGGAGCACAGGGTAATATAGAGGACAGATCTAGATGGAGGAGCACAGGGTAACATAGAGGACAGATCTAGATGGAGGAGCACAGGGTAACATAGAGGACAGATCTAGATGGAGGAGCACAGGGTAATATAGAGGACAGGTTTAGATGGAGGAGCACAGGGTAACATAGAGGATAGATCTAGATGGAGGAGCACAGGGTAACATAGAGGACAGATCTAGATGGAGGAGCACAGGGTAACATAGAGGACAGGTATAGATGGAGGAGCACAGGGTAACATAGAGGACAGATCTAGATGGAGGAGCACAGGGTAACATAGAGGACAGATCTAGATGGAGGAGCACAGGGTAACATAGAGGACAGATCTAGATGGAGGAGCACAGGGTAACAGAGAGGACAGATCTAGATGGATGAGCACAGGGTAACATAGAGGACAGGTTTAGATGGAGGAGCACAGGGTAACATAGAGAACAGATCTAGATGAAGGAGCACAGGGTAACATAGAGGACAGGTTTAGATGGAGGAGCACAGGGTAACATAGAGAACAGATCTAGATGGAGGAGCACAGGGTAACATAGAGGACAGATCTAGATGGAGGAGCACAGGGTAACATAGAGGATAGATCTAGATGGAGGAGCACAGGGTAACATAGAGGACAGATCTAGATGGAGGAGCACAGGGTAACATAGAGGACAGATCTAGATGGAGGAGCACAGGGTAACATAGAGGACAGATCTAGATGGAGGAGCACAGGGTAACATAGAGGACAGATCTAGATGGAGGAGCACAGGGTAACATAGAGGACAGATCTAGATGGAGGAGCACAGGGTAACATAGAGGACAGGTTTAGATGGAGGAGCACAGGGTAACATAGAGAACAGATCTAGATGGAGGAGCACAGGGTAACATAGAGGACAGATCTAGATGGAGGAGCACAGGGTAACATAGAGGACAGGTATAGATGGAGGAGCACAGGGTAACATAGAGGACAGATCTAGATGGAGGAGCACAGGGTAACATAGAGCACAGATCTAGATGGAGGAGCACAGGGTAACATAGAGGACAGATCTAGATGGGGGAGCACAGGGTAACATAGAGGACAGGTTTAGATGGAGGAGCACAGGGTAACATAGAGAACAGATCTAGATGAAGGAGCACAGGGTAATATAGAGGACAGATCTAGATGGAGGAGCACAGGGTAACGTAGAGAACAGATCTAGATGAAGGAGCACAGGGTAACATAGAGGACAGATCTAGATGGAGGAGCACAGGGTAATATAGAGGACAGATCTAGATGGAGGAGCACAGGGTAACATAGAGGACAGATCTAGATGGAGGAGCACAGGGTAACATAGAGGACAGATCTAGATGGGGGAGCACAGGGTAACATAGAGGACAGGTATAGATGGAGGAGCACAGGGTAACATAGAGGACAGATCTAGATGGGGGAGCACAGGGTAACATAGAGGACAGATCTAGATGGGGGAGCACAGGGTAACATAGAGGACAGGTATAGAGGGAGGAACACAGGGTAACATAGAGGACAGATCTAGATGGAGGAGCACAGGGTAATATAGAGGACAGGTTTAGTTGGAGGAGCACAGGGTAACATAGAGGATAGATCTAGATGGAGGAGCACAGGGTAACAGAGGAAAGATCTAGATGGAGGAGCACAGGGTAACATAGAGGACAGATCTAGATGGAGAAGCACAGGGTAACATAGAGGACAGATCTAGATGGAGGAGCACAGGGTAACATAGAGGACAGATCTAGATGGAGGAGCACAGGGTAACATAGAGGACAGGTTTAGTTGGAGGAGCACAGGGTAACATAGAGGACAGATCTAGATGGAGGAGCACAGGGTAACATAGAGGACAGATCTAGATGGAGGAGCACAGGGTAATATAGAGGACAGATCTAGATGGAGGAGCACAGGGTAACAGAGAGGACAGATCTAGATGGAGGAGCACAGGGTAACATAGAGGATAGATCTAGATGGAGGAGCACAGGGTAACATAGAGGACAGATCTAGATGGAGGAGCACAGGGTAATATAGAGGACAGGTTTAGATGGAGGAGCACAGGGTAACATAGAGGATAGATCTAGATGGAGGAGCACAGGGTAATATAGAGGACAGATCTAGATGGGGAGCACAGGGTAATATAGAGGACAGGTTTAGATGGAGGAGCACAGGGTAACATAGAGGACAGATCTAGATGGAGGAGCACAGGGTAACATAGAGGACATGTCTAGATGGAGGAGCACAGGGTAACATAGAGGACAGATCTAGATGGAGGAGCACAGGGTAACATAGAGGACAGATCTAGATGGAGGAGCACAGGGTAACATAGAGGACAGATCTAGATGGAGGAGCACAGGGTAACAGAGGACAGATCTAGATGGAGGAGCACAGGGTAATATAGAGGACAGATCTAGATGGAGGAGCACAGGGTAACATAGAGGACAGATCTAGATGGAGGAGCACAGGGTAATATAGAGGACAGATCTAGATGGAGGAGCACAGGGTAATATAGAGGACAGGTTTAGATGGAGGAGCACAGGGTAACATAGAGGACAGGTATAGATGGAGGAGCACAGGGTAACATAGAGGACAGATCTAGATGGAGGAGCACAGGGTAACATAGAGGACAGATCTAGATGGAGGAGCACAGGGTAACAGAGAGGACAAATCTAGATGGAGGAGCACAGGGTAATATAGAGGACAGATCTAGATGGAGGAGCACAGGGTAATATAGAGGACAGATCTAGATGGAGGAGCACAGGGTAATATAGAGGACAGATCTAGATGGAGGAGCACAGGGTAACATGGAGGACAGATCTAGATGGAGGAGCACAGGGTAATATAGAGGATAGATCTAGATGGAGGAGCACAGGGTAACATAGAGGACAGATCTAGATGGAGGAGCACAGGGTAATATAGAGGACAGATCTAGATGGAGGAGCACAGGGTAACATAGAGGACAGATCTAGATGGAGGAGCACAGGGTAATATAGAGGACAGGTTTAGATGGAGGAGCACAGGGTAACATAGAGGACAGATCTAGATGGAGGAGCACAGGGTAATATAGAGGACAGATCTAGATGGAGGAGCACAGGGTAACATAGAGGACAGATCTAGATGGAGGAGCACAGGGTAACATAGAGGACAGGTTTAGATGGAGGAGCACAGGGTAATATAGAGGACAGATCTAGATGGAGGAGCACAGGGTAACATAGAGGACAGATCTAGATGGAGGAGCACAGGGTAACATAGAGGACAGATCTAGATGGAGGAGCACAGGGTAACGTAGAGGACAGATCTAGATGGAGGAGCACAGGGTAACATAGAGGACAGATCTAGATGGAGGAGCACAGGGTAACATAGAGGACAGATCTAGATGGAGGAGCACAGGGTAACATAGAGGACAGATCTAGATGAGGAGCACAGGGTAACATAGAGGACAGGTATAGATGGAGGAGCACAGGGTAATATAGAGGACAGGTTTAGTTGGAGGAGCACAGGGTAACATAGAGGACAGATCTAGATGGAGGAGCACAGGGTAACATAGAGGACAGATCTAGTTGGAGGAGCACAGGGTAACATAGAGGACAGATCTAGATGGAGGAGCACAGGGTAACATAGAGGACAGATCTAGATGGAGGAGCACAGGGTAATATAGAGGACAGATCTAGATGAGGAGCACAGGGTAATATAGAGGACAGATCTAGATGGAGGAGCACAGGGTAATATGCAGGACAGGAGACAGGTCTATAAGGAGCAGCATAGATTAATGTAGAAGACAGATATAGATGGAGAACAGGACAGGTCTAGAAGGAGCACAGAGTTACGTTGTGAGGATTTGGCAGACCATTGGTGACTTTGGGTAAGGCCCCTCGGCCCAAGCAGGTAGGGGAAGGGGTAAAAAGTGACCACCCTAACTTTGTCAGAAAGGTTGTCAGGCTTGAAGGAGTTTTTAAACGATTTTAAACAGCACGGCTCTATATACTGTGGGTGGAAATATTCTAAAAATCTTGAGCAAACAGAAAATTTGGACAGGGAGGTGGTGTCGACATTTGGATCCAAAAAATAGGGATTGTATTGGAAAACAGAGTAGTTATGCAACAGTGCCCATGTACTAGGTGTGGGCTGGTATACATAACAAGCTGTTCTGCGTGTTCCTGTCGCTATGCCGCAGATTATCCTGCCTGTTACCTATACCCGCTCCCCTATACGTGTAAAATCCTCCGTGCCCGTACTGCTGCCCACCCCCACCCTCATTCCCAGGTGCCCGTCTCGTCATATCTTCCCCTGATTGTGGAGCTCAGGATGAGCGCGGATCCTCCCCTGTAATACAATCAGCAGCTGCGGCGGAGACGCTATGATGTGTCTATTCATCCTTTTATGATGGATTCTAATCTAATTCCATAGCAACAACACCAATCCTGCCTGCCTGTCCTTCCGTCTGAAGGGAGCGGGGGCCGCTCTTGGTGCCAAACTCATTCCGATGCTGCCACATTGTGGCTTTTGGCGTTTCATTCAATATATAAAGGGGGAGGGGGGGCATCTGAATTCTTATATGACTCTCCTACAGTATATAACTCCCAGCAGAATGTCACCTATCACACTACCTTTTATTACCTTGTATTCTTCCCATAGCGTATCCTGGCGCTTTCTCTTTTCCAGATAAAGTGTCGCGCACACACCAGGCCATCCACGTCATGTAACATGTGATCCATTAGACCAGGGCCGTTTGAATTTAGGGGCCCCAAGCTAAATATATATGGAGGTCCCCCCCGCCCCCCACACACCTTACGCACTTAAAGCCTACAGGAACCACAGCATAGCCATACAGTTTAAGTTCACCCGCACTTTATATAAATAAAAAAGGAGGTTTACAGTGCAAATACTTCTGTTGCATTTAATGTGCATGAAATTTGAACATTTTCAACAATTGAACATTTGCAAAAAACACCACTGTACCATTATCAGTGATACATACATCATACCCAACAAAAGTGCAATAGTGCAATCACGACAACGCAGGAGATAAAACGCAGAAAAGAAAGAAAAACTACCGTATTCTAAAACCCAACTAATTTTGGGAGAAAAAAAACAAAAACTGCATCTTGGGAGCACAAAATAACTGAGCACTGAGTCACAGCCTTCAAGCGTAGGAAGACCCCTGTATTATAAATGGCGCATGGTGTGGGGGGGGGGGGTGAATACTTTGCATTGAGTTATACCTCTGCTCAACATTATTGGGGTTCATGCTCCAAGACCCCCAGCCACGATCCATCTACAAGAAGCCTGCACCCCCCAACCTCTTACCTCCGAGACCCCCAAACTCTGCCGCTGTCACTGTACAATGCAGGAATCTGGGTCACATGACAGGAGGAGGCAGGAGGAGGCAGGAAGCGGCGGTCACGAGAGGGACATGAAAGTCCCCTATAGACTGAGGCAGCAGCCGACTGAGTTCTCTCTATAGAGCGCTCAGGCGGCTGCAGCCTTATAGGAAGCACAGCAAGCACCGGCTCTGCTTGGGGCCCCGGGCCAGCTCGAGCCCCAAGCAATTGCTTTGTTTGCCTGTCCTTTAGCAACGGGCCTGCATTAGACAAGGCGCCCTCTTCCATTGCTCCATGGTCCAGTTCTAATGCTCTTGTGACCATTGTAGGCTCTTTCAAACTTGGACAGGGGTCTGACCGGTCTGGACCTGGGTAGCCCGATATACAGGAAGCTGTAACGCCCTGTGTGACGTGATGCCTTTCTATCATAGCCACCAAGAACTTTTTTTAGCAATTTTCAATGGCAGCCATGGTGGCAGCTGAGACCGCGATGGTGAAAAAATCTCTATATAGTCCAAGCCTCTGAGTCAATCCGTGGCCTGACATTGCTCCTCCTGAAGGACTAGCTTAGCAATTTAATGGCAGGCCCGACATAAAAAATAATATTTTGTGGTGTCCCGGTACCGTATTGCATACGGTACCTTGGTTGGAGGTCCCCAAAGTCAGAGTCCCTAGAAACTGTGGGGGTCCGCTTCCCTAGTCATCCCCTAGTCACCCCTCATATAGTTAATATTCGGTTAAATTACATGTAAATGCTGTATATAATCTGTATGCTTACCTTCATAGCGTCGCAGGGCCTTAGGTCATGTGATTCGGGTTGGTACTCTATGGTAGGTAAAAGGACCTTTGGAGGTTCATGGGTCAGGTGATTACCCATAACACTTTGTAAAGCTGATTGCCAGATGGTGTGGACCAATCCTAAAACGGCCAGCCCCTGCCCATATAAGGGAGCTGCAGGCAATAGTCTCCCTCTTGGGTTCCGGATCGTTGAAGAGTCAAGATCTGCGCAACTTACAACGACTACTACTGGGCCAAAGCCTGCCGGCCTCGGCCTGAAACTAAACAGTGAGTTCTTACAACTTCCCTGCTAATTCTAGCAGGATCACTGGACCTAAACATAACCCTAAATCCAGTGGATCTTACTTACCAATCCTCCTAAGCTAAAGAACTTACAAAGTCCCAACCACATGTCAATCTTCGCTTGTTTAAGCTGTACATAGACTCTGTTATATGGACTGTTCCTGTTATCCCTGTTGCAGAAAATACTCAGTAAAGTTTCTGACAGTTTTCAGCAAAGCTTCTGGTTGTGGACATTGCATTTATTCTTTAAGTCCCTATGGCTCTTGGGAAGAGTGGCGATAGGCCAAGCATCACAGTATTAACATTCACCCTGGCATCACGACTGACAAGAGTTAATTACACCCTTGATATACCGCATAGCAACACCCCAACTGCCATACACCCCAACCCAAGGCATCACAATTTCAAGCAGTATCCCCTATGTACCAGGAACAACAAGCATGCACTAAAACCATAGAAAGGTATTAGCGCTCCATGCTGAACTGATATACTGTATTATACCTTGTGCAGGTTCTATGGGGGCAGAGCATGGCACAAGATAGTTGCAATGCCCCGCCCCCGAGGTTCTGGAGATTATAACTCAGGTAAGAAAAATGGCTGCTCGGCCAACAATTTCAAGATCAATAAAAACAAAATGAATCTCGGGGGTGGACATTTACTTTGGATTTAGGACAGTGGTCCTTATGTATTAATACTCTGTAGCGGTGTTTCCCAACCAGGGTGCCTCCAGCTGTTGCAAAACTACAACTCCCAACATGTCCAAGACTCCATATTTTAGAATTGGAAAGGAACCCTAAAACTTGGGCACCTCTATGGGTATCTCACATGCTATAGCAGTGGTCTACAAACTATGGACCTTTATCGTTGCAAAACTACAACTTCCAGCATGCCCGGACAGCCTTTGGCTGTCCGGCCATGCTGGAATTTGTAGTTTTGAAACAGCTGGAGGTCCACAGTTTGGAGACCACTGTTATAGCATGTGAGATACCCATAGAGGTGCCCAAGTTTTAGGGTTCCTTTGCAATTCTAAAATATGGAGTCTTGGACATGCTGGGCGTTGTAGTTTTGCAACAGCTGGAGGCACCCTGGTTGGGAAACACCGCTATAGAGTATTAATTCATAAGGACCACTGTCCTAAATCCAAAGTAAATGTCCACCCTCGAGATTCATTTTGTTTTTATTGATCTTGAAATTGTCGGCCGATTGATTTTTTCATATATCTTTATGGAGGTTGGAGATCCGTTTTTCTAACACAAAGCTCCAAATCACCTGCGTAGACAAAGTTAAAAAAAAGGGGGTTGTATGGGGTCAGAAAAACATGGTCAGTGTCGTGCAAATATTGCTTAGTAGCTTAGGATTGTAGCAAGCTTGTCCCTACATGTAACATATAAGGTGGTCTTTATTATATTATTAAGCAATTAGATTTCACCTAAAATGCAAGAAAAAATTCAAACAGCGCCACACATGTTCCACTGGTTATGTACAGTATTGCAGCCAAGCTTTAGTCACTTCAAGGAGAGCTATAATAAGGAGTTTTTAATACTTAGTGATCCCACCAGTGACCCCACCAGCAGAATAGTGAGTGCAGCTCTGGAGTATAATACAGGATATAACTCAGGATCAGTACAGGATAAGTAATGTAATGTATGTACACAGTGACCTCACCAGCAGAATAGTGAGTGCAGCTCTGGAGTATAGTACAGGATATAACTCAGGATCAGTACAGGATAAGTAATGTAATATGTATACAGTGACCTCACCAGCAGAATAGTGAGTACAGCTCTGGAGTATAATACAGGATATAACTCAGGATCAGTACAGGATAAGTAATGTAATGTATGTACACAGTGACCTCACCAGCAGAATAGTGAGTACAGCTCTGGAGTATAATACAGGATATAACTCAGGATCAGTACAGGATAAGTAATGTAATGTATGTACACAGTGACCTCACCAGCAGAATAGTGAGTACAGCTCTGGAGTATAATACAGGATATAACTCAGGATCAGTACAGGATAAGTAATGTAATGTATGTACACAGTGACCTCACCAGCAGAATAGTGAGTACAGCTCTGGAGTATAATACAGGATATAACTCAGGATCAATACAGGATAAGTAATGTAATGTATGTATACAGTGACTCAGCTGGGGTTTTGTTGTGTGTTACCATGGATACACATAGTTATGCATTGGAGCTGTGGACACATAACAGCAGTAGCTTTTTACAACTTTGCTTCATTTTAGGTGCATTAAGGCATCAGGGCAGTTGCAGACATAGACAGATCCTTTAACCCCTTAAGGACGCAGGACGTAAATGTACGTCCTGGTGAGGTGGTACTTAACGCACCAGGACGTACATTTACGTCCTAAGCATAACCGCGGGCATCGGAGCGATGCCCGTGTCATGCGCGGCTGATCCCGGCTGCTGATCGCAGCCAGGGACCCGCCGGCAATGGCCGACGCCCGCGATCTCGCGGGCGTCCGCCATTAACCCCTCAAGTGCCGGGATCAATACAGATCCCGGCATCTGCGGGAGTTCGCGATTTAAATGAACGATGGGATCGCCCGCAGCGCTGCTGCGGGGATCCGATCATTCATAACGCCGAACGGAGGTCCCCTCTCCTTCCTCCGTGCGGCTCCCGGCGTCTCCTGCTCTGGTCTGTGATCGAGCAGACCAGAGCAGGAGATGACCGATAATACTGATCTGTTCTATGTCCTATACATAGAACAGATCAGTATTAGCAATCATGGTATTGCTATGAATAGTTCCCTATGGGGACTATTCAAGTGTAAAAAAAAAATGTAAAAAAATGTAAAAGTAAAAGTAAAAAAAAAGTGAAAAATCCCCTCCCCCAATAAAAAAGTAAAACATCAGTTTTTTCCTATTTTACCCCCAAAAAGCGTAAAAAACATTTTTTATAGACATATTTGGTATCGCCGCGTGCGTAAATGTCCGAACTATTAAAATAAAATGTTAATGATCCCGTACGGTGAACGGCGTGAACGAAAAAAAATAAAAAAAAGTCCAAAATTCCTACTTTTTTAATACATTTTATTAAAAAAAAATTATAAAAAGTGTATTAAAAGTTTTTTATATGCAAATGTGGTATCAAAAAAAAGTACAGATCATGGCGCAAAAAATGAGCCCCCATGCCGCCACTTATACGGAAAAATAAAAAAGTTAGAGGTCATCAAAATAAAGGGATTATAAACATACTAATTTGGTTAAAAAGTTTGTGATTTTTTTTAAGCGCAACAATAATATAAAAGTATATAATAATGGGTATCATTTTAATCGTATTGACCCTAAGAATAAAGAACACATGTCATTTTTACCATAAATTGTACGGCGTGAAAACAAAACCTTCCAAAATTAGCAAAATTGCATTTTTCGTTTTAATTTCCCCACAAAAATAGTGTTTTTTGGTTGCGCCATACATTTTATGATATAATGAGTGATGTCATTACAAAGGACAACTGGTCACGCAAAAAATAAGCCCTCATACTAGTCTGTGGATGAAAATATAAAAGAGTTATGATTTTTAGAAGGTGAGGAGGAAAAAACCTTAAAAAAAAGTCCTTAAGGCCAAAATGGGCTGAGTCCTTAAGGGGTTAAGGACTGAAAACGGTGAATTCCGATATATATCAGGTGAACTGTATCTTTAAATATAATATGGAGACGATAATTCTGTCCTTCATCCTAATATGATTTACTGCTCCTGTAACATCAGGTATAATCTGACCGTCCCGCTCTCCGCTCCCATTCCTGTGTTTGCACCTTTCTACATATTTCTGGCGCCGCGCAAAACATAATATTTTAGCTGTTGCAGTAAAACGGTGAATTGCGTATTCCTTGCACGGGGGCATTTCTGCTCAGATTTATTTTTAAAGCTTGGCCGGGGTGAAAAATATCTCTAATTCTCAGTTTCATTGGCTGCAACGATCAGTGGCGAAATTACTCAGCCATGCGGTGGGAATGAACATCCAGACGGGGGGAGGAGGAGGAGGAGGAGGATGGGGTCTGTATTCAGATAATGGAAATCTGGCCAGGGAATTTGTACAATATGATGTGTGTGGATTAGGCTGAAGAATACAGAGCGAGCAGCGTGCAGGCAGTAAGAAGCCCGTATCCTCTGCGGGAACTCTGAGGGGGCACAGATCCCTTCTTTGTCACTAAGATATTCATCTGTGTGCCGCTGTGTGGCGGGATCAAAATGGAGGTCGCGTTTCTTCAGGCTGTGTCACTATGCCCCCCCCCCCCTTGGGTGAACGGTGGAATGATTTGGTGGATTTGGGGGGTTCTATTATGTTTCGCTGCCTCCGCTTTTCACAGAAGTAGAACATTTCACACGACGACAAATCGTTTCCTTGTATCGCGGGGCCGCCGGTCCTCGCTGTGAGGTGAATGAGATAGGCGTCATTTTTCCTGTCATGCGGCCGTCAGCCACTCACAAAGGCCTACGCTTATCCTGCGCCAAAAAAAAAGGGATATTAGTACGGACGCATCTGGGGTTGTGAAAACATGATTCTGGTGAGATTAGTGGAAGCAACTACATTTTGGCGGGAAAACCTGTTCCTGACAGACAAGGGAGGCCTCCATATGTGGCATTGTTAAGTCGCTTACTGAAATGGCTGATACCAGGGAACAATAGATTGCAATGAACTGTCATACTTGTTGTGTACCTCACAGATATTATAGTACAGTGGTCCCTCAACATACGATGGTAATCCGTTCCAAATGGACCATCGTTTGTTGAAACCATCGTATGTTGAGGGATCCGTGCAATGTAAAGTATAGGACAGTGGTCTACAACCTGCGGACCTTCAGATGTTGCAAAACTACAACACCCAGCATGCCCGGACAGCCAACGGCTGTCCGGGCATGCTGGGAGTTGTAGTTTGCCAACATCTGGAGGTCCGCAGGTTGGAGACCACTGGTATAGGAAGTTGTACTCACCTGTCCCCGCCGCTCCGGACCGTCACCGCTCGTCACCGCTGCCCTGGATGTCGCCCTCCATCGCTGTCGCCGTGTCCCTGAGGTGTCCCCGACGCTCCGGCAAGGCCTCTGCTTCCCCGGCATCCTCGCTCTCCGTCGCCGCCATCACGTCGCTACGCACGCCGCTCCTATTGGATGTTGGGACAGCGTGCGCAGCGACGTGATGACGACGATGGAGAGCACCAACGATGCAGGGGATCCCGAAGAGGACGAGCCGGAGCCCCGAGGACAGGTAAGTGATCATCAGCGGACCACACGGGGCACCGTAAACGGCTATCTGGTGGCAGCTGAAGCAGTCTGCGCTGCCGGATAGCCATTTATGCGATGGCCCCGACATACAAAAGCATCGTATGTTGATGCTGCCTTCAACATGTGATGGCCTCTGAGAGTGATCGTATGTTGAAATGATTGTATGTCAGGGCCATCGTAGGTCGGGGGGGGGGTCACTGTATACACTGGGGGGGGGGGGAATTTATCGTTAGTTCTAACTGTTGTGTAATGCGAAAACTGTTGCACAAGGGTGTGGTTTTCCAGATATTAAGTGGCGCCTGTCATAAATTTGCGCAAATGACAGAAAGCCCCTGGATAGTGTAAACATCATTGAAAAGCGCACATAGGCCAGCCTGTTTCTAAAGTACACTTGGGTAACAATAACTTTTTGCACAAATTATACATTCAATATACTAACTGGTGCATCTGCTATCTAAGTGCATAACAAAACAAAGGACAAAGCCGGAGCAGACAGCATGAAGGTGATAACTTTGGCACAAGTCAATGCGCAAATAAAATTTTGCAGCCGCACGCAAGTTACTAAATCTCCCCTTTGTGTTCAATTCTTAACTCTTTTTAAAGGAGTATTAGCCTATGGCTCTGCAGCTGACCCAAAACTAGTACTATGCTTTTTTCCTTATATTTTTTTTTAAGCAAGTGGGGCAAGTCATTTTTTGGTTACAGTTTCGGCCAAGCACATCCTAAATTTTCAGTTTCCATACAAAAATGTTATTTCGATGCACCACTAGTCTTCCTCCCATCTACTCCCCTATAAAAGCACTCCTGCCAGTTCCCTGCCCAGAGCTGTTGCAGAACATCTCATTTCTTAGCAGACTATCGCACAATTAGTGAAGTTGCAGCACCTGCTATTCATTCCCTGTCTGCTCCTCTGCCTGTGGCATTGTTTAGCACAAGGTAGCATGCTGTAAGGACTCCTTATTCTCCCTAAATGTCAAAAAATATCTAAACATATATGATAGGGATATGCTGATATAGCTGTAGGTGCTGGTCAGAGGTGATAACATCACTTAGGGGCAGGGCTAGACCTTAATGACAAGATCCAGCCACCCCGCCCGAGATACCAGAAAATGATATGTAATCTCTGAAGATTCGGAGGAGTCAGGGACCTGCTGAGACAACACCACACTAACAATGAAAGGACAATACAACTTCCTGTAAGGAGAGAGGAAAGAGGTGGGGAGCTGCTGAGACAACACCACACTGACAATGAGTAGAATACACAACTTCCTGCCAGGGTGAATCACGTAAAAGCATCCTAAAGCCAGTACAAAATGTAATAACACTATTTTAGTAAGTTATATATCTTGGGGTGATAGGGGTGAGTCTTATTTAAATACAATTTTCTGATATCCCTTTTTAGTTTGTCATACACGCTAAATTAAAGTCGACCTAATTCGCTAATTTCAGCAGCATCAGATAACCTTCTAACATTTAAGGGGCTTCCTGACTCTTCCCTAATGACAGATATTGGGGGTAAGAAGGATCAGGATCTGATTGTAGCTTGCCTGATCATTTTGTTCTTGGCGGAGATGTGACTGGCAGCAGCTTTCTCTCCTAATTTTGAATACATGTATGATCAGCCACGGTAGGTGGTCACAAGACACTCGACATGGCACAGGAGGTGCCAACAATTCAACTCCCTGCGAAGCAGCCATTCAGAATCCTGCGCAGTCACATGACAAGGCCGCTCCCTCCCTCGGGGGGTGAATGGGCTTGTGACGGGCTCCCTTTCAGCTCAACATCCAAAAGGAACCTGATATAAATAGTCAGGGCTGAGCAGGGAGGCAGCGGATGAATAATTTATTTCGTATGGGCTCTACGCTCTCTGGGCAACCTGGGCTATTTATAACCCGTTGTGTGACCTGGAACACGGAGGAAGCATATGTGGATCCTCTACAGATCATTTCTGAAGATTTTCCGCTATCCCTAGAGGGTTGTGTCCCTGTTCTGATGTCATTAAATTTTATTGGTCACCATGGAAACATCACATGCTGTCATCTATCATGGTGGCATCCTCCAAGTCATCAGATGAGATGGTAATGTCTTAGGGGGACCATGAAAAAAAAGAGCCCCATGTAGGAGCTACAATGGCGGCCATGATTTGTGTTGGAATATGCTTTTAAAAGAAAACAAATAGGACCCTCCAGAGCTCTGATAAGTGATATATTGCTCTTTAGCACAAGCCAAGCCAGTCAGGGGCTGGATAAGAGTGGTCCTGGCCCTGGACAATAATGGTCACAGACCCCTTACGACCCACCACAGTCATGATACATCTGAACTAGGATAATGGATTTTATTTAGGCAGCATTAAGTCCTAAGGGACCTTGGGTTGTCAGTCCACCCCTCATGAGTCACACGAGGCGTGGGCCACAGAATACTTCATGCCTCAGTTATTTCACTAGACTGCTAGAAAAATGCATTTCATGATGTGAATGAAGTAGAGAGGGATGGAAGGGCCTGGAGTGCAGTCCTTTTGAATGGCCCTTTATTACATAAACCATAGGGTAGGACCCCACAAAGGCTCCTTCTACAGTACATAGAGGTTAAAAACTTATAATGAGTGTTTCCTGATAGAACGGCATAAAGAAGACAAATGCCCATCAGTCCCAGGACCTGATTACTATGACCCTACATAAGAGGGACCAAAGTAGAAGGACCCTTTAAACTGTTGTTTCCACAGGACCTAGCAGAGACCTCCTCACTGACAATATGATGCAGTAGATATAGACACAGACCTTGCAGCTGAATTTTAAATTTTACTCAGAAGAGACACTTTGGGCTTGGTGGTTGCAGTCACGTATACTGACAGTTCTCAAGTCTTTGATAAAACAAAGCTGGTGGTCCTAATGCTGCAAAAACACCTATTAACTCAGTCTCCATCTAGTCACAGTCTCTATTCTTGTAAGCCTCGCCTCAGAAGGTAGTATTCTTTACTGGCGCCACTCACATCGAAATCACAGATGATGAACTCCAGCACCAGGAGACTTCAGGCCTAGCTGTCTCTGATTGCGTTCTCGGTAGTCGTCGGTCACTAGTGCTGCCATGCTGTCACTGTTGGCATCACATTGTACACTCTCCACAGCCCAGTCAGCAGTCTCACAGTCAAGGCTTCTCCAAAGTCCCAGTTCTGTCTCTATCGGCCCAACCCCAGTCTCAGCTGCCCATAGCAGACACCAGCTATATCAGTGGTGGCTTGTTCCACAGGTCTAGAACACTCACTTATCACATCACACAAGCTGTACACTCTGCATCTGGTGGGAAAGCCACCTATTTGAAGCGAGCATGGGAACCATATGGGCCCCTGCTTCTAATCTCAGAAACTTATGGCATCTCTGGGGGTGAACTTTCCTGCTGCTATGTTGCTAGAACTTTATTCTCCAAAGGGTCCCTGCATAGTTACCTCATTTCACCAACAAAGTGAAGTACTGTAAACTCTAGGGCGTGAGCTTCTCTGCCACCATGTTGCTTTAACTTCAGTCTCCAAGGGGTCCCTGTATAGTGACCCCATTTCACCCTCCTTACACCAACATAGCGAAGTACTGCAAATTCTAGGGGGGGAACTTCCCTGACAACATGTTGCTAGAACTTTTTTCACCGAGGAGTCCCTGCATAGTTACCCCATTTCACACCCCTTTTACCAACATAGTGAAGTACTGTAAATTCTAGGGGGTGAACTTCCCTGCAGCCATGTTGCTTTAACTTCAGTCTCCAAGGGGTCCCTGCAGAGTTACCCCATTTCACCCTCCTTACACCGACATAGTAAAGTACTGTAAATTCTAGGGGATGAACTTCCCGGACACCATGTTGCTTGTCCCTGCATAGTCCACTGGTTACCCTGTTTCACCCTCCTTACGCCAGCATAGTGAAGTACTGTAAATTCTAGAGGGCGAACTTCCCTGACGCCATGCTGCTTGAACCTCAGTCTCCAAGGGGTCCCTGCATAGTCACCCGATTTCACCCTCCTTACACCGACATAGTAAAGTACTGTCAATTCTAGGGGATGGACTTCCCGGACGCCATGTTGCTTGTCCCTGCATAGTTCACTGGTTAACCAATTTCACCCTCCTTGCACCAACATAGTGAAGTACTGAAAATTCTAAGGGGTGAACTTCCCTGACGCCATGTTGTATGAAATCCATTCTCTAAGTGGTCCGTACATAGTCCACTGGTTATCTCATTTCACCCTCCTTACACCTACATAGTAAAGTACTGTAAATTCTATATTTTATGTGAATAAACGTGACAATTCTATGTGGCGCAGTTTCGTTTTGAGTACACAGGTATGTGCAGAGCCTGGTGCCCGGATTCCTAGTGTAATCCTATCCTGGTGTTACATACCGGAGGGGGGGGGGGTATTGATGAGAGATTACCATAGACCATTGGGGCTGCCGGCTCGGATCCTGTATGCCACGTCTCTCGCTGTTCCATCGAGTCAGCCCATCCTCTACGTCTTCTGATACGCCATTAAGTTACAGATAATTACAGCTATTCATTTTTCATCAGTAAGTAGCTCCTAAGTGCCAGCCGAGTCGGCCCTGCGCTATCTCACGGGGTGGATCCTGACCATAAAATCTACCAACCACAAAGCATTTCCACGTCCTGACTGCCAGGCAGCTTCTCGCTCTGATCTCCCGGTGCCCCCTGTGATGCCCGCTCCATGCTAAGTACATAAAGCGCACAGCGAGCTTTGAGGAATATGACAGCGTAATGGAATTATTAATAAAAGGCTGTATGGAGACTGGAAATCCCTTGTGGCGAGTCTGCATGGTGCCAGAAACATGGAGGGAAAGCAGAGTACTGTAAGGAGGAAGATGGTGTCTGTACCTTGATAAGCCCTAAGACAGTGTTTTCTAACCATTGCACCTCCAGCTGTTGCAAAACTACAACTCCCAGCATGCCCGGACAGCCGGAGGCTGTCCGGGCATGCGGAGAGTTGTAGTTTTGCAACAGCTGGAGGCACACTGGTTAGGAAACACTGGCCTAAGTTAATGGGTACACGCACTCACTAAATTTCCCCCCACACCAACTCTGCAGTTCTGGTAGGGCAGCCAAGAAGAAGGGCACCCCATCAGGACCCATGTGAGCAGTCATAACCATAAAAGTGTCCCCAAGTCAAATTGTGGCACATGATCGTTTGAGCGCTTTTGATGGGGTTTTCCGAGACCGATCCTCAACCGGGACCACCTGTACTTTTTTTTTTTTTTTTTTGTTAATTTATGGACTCATTTATGGCAATTGCACCCACAAATGTTGTTGTTGTATTTTTGGCCATTAAAAGACAACAACTATCTATTATGGAATACCTCCAATTGGATTTAAATTGTCTACATACAACTGATTTGAAGTGGGTGGGGGATAAAAAAAAAAAAATTATATAAAAAAAAAGAAAAAAACAGTAGCCAATCAAATGATAGGGAAATTCAAAGCAGCAGAAGTGATGCAGTGAAATGGGCGGGGATAGAACTCTTTGTAGCCAATCAAATTCTAGGAATATTTAAAGCAGCAGAAGAAAAATTGTAAAGTGGGTGGGGATAGAACATTCTGTAGCCAATCAAATGATAGGAATATTCAGAGCAGCAGGAGAGAAGGTGTGAAGTGGGCGGGGATAGAACATTCTGTAGCCAATTAAATCACTGGAGTATCTAAAGCAGCAGGAGAGAGGTTATAAAGTGGGCGGGATTAGAACACTCTGTAGCCAATTAAATCATAGGAATATTCAAAGCAGCAAGAAAAAAGTTGTGAAGAGGGGGCGGGGATAGAACATTCTGTAACCAATCAAATGATAAAAATATTGAAAGTAGCAGAAAAGAAGTTGTAAAGTAGGCTGGGATAGAACACTCTGTAGCCAATTAAATCATAGGAATATTGAGAGCAGCATGAGAGAAGTTGTGAAGAGGGGGCGGGGATAGAACATTCTGTAACCAATCAGATCATAACAATGATGACAGCAGCAGGAGAGGAGTTGTAAAGAGGGGGCGGGGATAAAACACTCTGCAACCAATCAGATCATAGCAATGATGACAGCAGCAGAAGAGGAGTTGTGAAGAGGGGGCGGGGATAGAACATTCTGCAACCAATCAGATCATAGCAATGATGACAGCAGCAGGAGAGGAGTTGTGAAGAGGGGGCGGGGATAGAACACTCTGTAACCAATTAGATCATAGCAATGATGACAGCAGGAGAGGAGTTGTGAAGAGGGGGCGGGAATAAAACACTCTGCAACCAATCAGATCATAGCAATGATGACAGCAGCAGGAGAGGAGTTGTGAAGAAGGGGCGGGGATAGAACATTCTGTAACCAATCAGATCATAGCAATGATGACAGCAGCAGGAGAGGAGTTGTGAAGAAGGGGCGGGGATAGAACATTCTGTAACCAATCAGATCATAACAATGATTACAGCAGCAGGAGAGGAGTTGTGAAGAGGGGGCGGGGATAGAACATTCTGTAACCAATCAGATGATAGTAATGATGACAGCAGCAGGAGAGGAGTGCGCTGACCTTGTGCTAAGTGAAAGGTGTAAGGTTCCCTGCAGCACAGAGTATTACAGGAGAGATAGGCCATGAACAGATAATGACTTAGTAGAAGGGTAGGCAGGGTATTCCAGAAGTACATACAGAGTATTTCAGGAGATGGGTGTACTGACCTTGAGGGAGGCCATAGACAAGAGATAATCAGTAGAAAGAGCAAGAAACCCCTGCAGCACAGAGTATTACAGGAGAGGAGTTCGCTGATCTGGAGATATGCCATAGACAAATATTACTTAGTAGAAGAAGTAGGATACTCCAGCAGTACAGAGTATTTCAGGAGAAGAATGCGCTGATCCTGAGACAGGCGTAAGTCCCCAGCAGCACAGAGTATTTCAGGAGAGGAGTGTGCTGATCTTGAGATAGGCCATAAACAGAAAATGACTTAGTAGAAGGGGCAGGGTATTCCAGAAGTACATAGTATTTCAGTAGAGGAGTTCGCTGATCTTGAGAGAGGCCATACACAGAAACGTTTTTGCAATACAGTTCCCGTATACGTTTTCCATATTGAAAACCGTATGCATTGACTCTCCATTGAAAACCGTACGCCAAAAGATGCATCAGGTTGTGTCCGTTTTGCATCCTGTACGGTTTTGTCAGTTTTTTTTCCCGTACCCAAAACCGTAGTCTACCACAGTTTTTTGTCCGGGTGGAAAACTGTATTAAACCGTATACGTTTTTTTTTTACATGGGAGTCAATGGGAACCGTACAGAACTGTATGTGCGTACGGTTCCATCCGGTTTTCACCTTACGGTTTTTGACTTTGCACAGTTTTTTTTCTTGGAATTTCAATCAAACAAGTGAAACTTTATTCAAAATGGAGTGAAAAGTTAAAAACGTATACGTTTTTTTCTTTAAAAAATGGATGCAACCGGACATCATTTTTCAAACCGTATATGGTTTTTAACTGTATACGGGTTGAAATTTGTACACACGTTTTTATACAGTTAAGTCCGGTTTTGAGGAATCAGTTTTTCATCAAAAACCTGATACGGGAACTGTATTGCAAAAACGTGGTGTGAATGCAGCCTTAGTAGAAGGGGCAGGGTATTCGAGAAGTACAGAGTATTTCAGGAGAGGAGTGCGCTGATCTTGTGAGAGGCCATAGACAAGGGTTACTTAATAAAAAGAGCAAGAAACCCCGGCAGCACAGAGTATTTCAGGAGAGGAGTTTGCTGACGACCCGTCCACTGGCGATGATGCCAGGGCTGCACGTACAGGGGCGATGGCACCAACTTTACGAAGTCACACAGGCCGGGGAAAGTCTCCCAGGAGCCTGCGGTTCTCATTGAAAGTTACCAGTGCAGAGAAAGTATGTGCAGAGGCGGAAGGGTAAGAGACTTGGCAGATGGACAGCAGATCAGGGAAGGCCAGAAAACACAGACAGGAATGAGGGGGGGGGAGGGTGCGTGTGAATAGGTTACATAGGACTGCCGGATTACAGACTCTGATAATCCTAATTTCCCTTGTACCTATCCTGTTGCCCCAGCACTTCCATGCCCGTACACGCGTGTCTGTAGAGACGGAAGCCATTGTATGTGTAGGGTTAGGTATACACCGTGCATCCTGTATTCCTATTCTCCCTCCCAGCATTCCTCCATACTGGCATTCTTTTTTTGGGAAACATATAAGGGGTCTTCTGTATCCTGCAGCCCCCCCCCCCCCATCCACCCCCCACCGCACTCCTCTGCAGTTTTAAGATTATGTTCCTTTTATCTGGATCTTAAAGGGACCATCTGTTTCCAAAGGATGTTAAAAAAAAAAAAAAAAAAAAGACCCCAGGGAAAGGCAATTGTGAGACAGTCTGGGACTGCAAAAAACTCCTGACGGGAGAGACGGGTAACGTCTTGGGCCAGCATACATAAGGAATAGGGATGGCGGGGAGCCCGAAAACATGACGCCTGGTGCCTGGTGTTCTCTGCCACCTTTACATGGCAGAACGTGCTGACAGACCAAGATTGCTGAGCGCCCCCCTACTCCCCGGCCATATGCATCAATACCAGTGGTTTTTAAGCTGCAGCCATTCAGCTGTTGCAAAACTACAACTCCCAGCATGCCCGGACAGCCGTTGGCTGTCCGGGCATGCTGAGAGTTGTAGTTTTGCACAGATAAGTGACCACTGTTATAGCGTAACTCTTACCCTATAGATGGCTGTGGACATGTAAGATACCCATATAGGTGCCCAGCCTTTGCAGGAGCCACTCTTACCCTTAAAGGGGTATTCCAGGAAAAAACATTTATATATATATATATATATATATATATATCAACTGGCTCCAGAAAGTTAAACAGATTTGTAAATTACTTCTATTAAAAAATCTTAATCCTTTCAGTACTTATGAGCTTCTGAAGTTAAGGTTGTTCTTTTCTGTCTAAGTCCTCTCTGATGACACCTGTCTCGGGAAACGCCCAGTTTAGAAGAGGTTTGCTATGGGGATTTGCTTCTAAACTGGGCAGTTCCCAAGACACGTGTCATCAGAGAGGATTTAGACAGAAAAGAACAGCCTTAACTTCAGAAGCTCATAAGTACTGAAAGGATTAAGATTTTTTAATAGAAGTAATTTACAAATCTGTTTAACTTTCTGGAGCCGGTTGATATATATATAAAAGTTTTTTCCTGGAATACCCCTTTAAAGGGCACCTTTCATAAAAAAAATTATTTTTTTGCTATATTATAGATTAATGTATGCAGAATAACTTTCCAATTGCATGATATTAAAAAATATGCTTCTTTCTATTTAATTTTCCACTTTGACAAAATGACCACTAGGGGTCTCCCTACCAGTCCTGGCCGCAAGCCCTTTTTATAGATTTCAGACTCATGCTGGAGTCCTAAATCTCAGACTGCAGCCGGGACACAGACAAGCTCAGCACTGCTCCCTGCCTGTCAATCAGACAGGCAGGAGCCAGCACTGTGCTCATAGCACAGCAGGGCACACTCCTGACTCGGCCTTACTGCATGCCCTCATTCATTTTACTGTCTGAACCCCAATCTTTCTCCTCTCTGCACATACAGTTGCAAATAGAGAGGAGAAGATTCAGAGCTGCAGGCTGCTGTGTTCACAGCCTCTATGTCGGGCCACGCCCCCCTTCCTCCCTCACACTAGGATGTCTGAATGAGCAGCCAAGAAGACAGAAGGAGGTATCAATCAGGTAGAAAGAGGGGGTTTTGAATGAAAAGAAACACAGGGATAGTGTCAGTGAGAGTCAGGGACAGATGGGGGGGGGATTAGGGAGAGTTTAGATCATGATAGGTACTCTTTAAATTTGAGTGGGTGCTCTCTGTCACCACTCTTTTAATACCTGGCATGATGGGAGTTGTAGTGGACATGTAAGTTGCCCATAGAGGTGGCCAGGCTTTTCAGGAGCCATTCTCATCCTCTGAATTGTGGGGATGCTGTCTGCGGGGACGCACTCTTTTTATGCTGGGCATGCTGGGAGTTGTAGTTTTGCACAGTTTGGAGACAACCGCTACAGTGTAACTCTTTCCCTATAGAACGCTGTGGACATGTAAGATGCCTTTAGAGGTGCCAAGGCTTTACAAGGGCCTCTCCCAATCTCTTTTTTGAGGGAGGGGGGGCGCATCCTGTATCCATGTTTAATGCACAAAGAGGAAAAGGTGGAGTTTACAGAGGAAGGGGCGGGAAAAAAGGGGCGGGAAAAAAGGAAAAAGTCTTGAACGGAAGGGGTGGACCGATTTTGATTATGAGTATGCATGAGTTTTAGTCAGGATTAAGGCAGCCCAAAAGTTAAATACACCACTGAATGGGGGTAGTCAGATGTTGGGGTGAACAGTAGTCACACCTAAAGATTAAAGTGGAGTTGGGCCTCATTTACACTTCCTTCCACATGTTTTTTCGTTTTTTGATCCGCGTTGCTTCCATAATTTGTCATAAGTTGTTGCTTTTTCATCCAAATTTGTTCAGTTTCTTTCTTTAAAGGAGTACTCCGGTGGAAAACTTTTTTTATTTTTTATTAACTGGTACCAGAAAGTTAAACGGGTTTGTAAATTACTTCTATTAAAAAAATCTTAATCTTTCCAGTACTTATTAGCTGCTGAATACTACAGCGGAAATTCTTTTCTTTTTGAAACACGGTGCTCTCTGCTGACATCATGACCACAGTGCTCTCTGCTGACATCTCTGTCCATTTTAGGAACTGTCCAGAGCAGCATATGTTTGCTACGGGGATTTTCTCCTATTCTCCTACAGTTCCTAAAATGGACAGAGATGTCAGCAGAGAGCACTGTGCTCATGATGTCAGCAGAGAGCTCTGTGTTTCAAATGGAAAATAATTTCCACTGTAGTATTCAGCAGCTAATAAGTACTGGAAGGATTAAGATTTTTTAATAGAAGTAATTTACAAATCTGTTTAACTTTCTGGCACCAGTTTATTAAAAAAAAAAAAAAAAAAAAAAAAGTTTTTCACTTGAGAACCCCTTTAAGAATCTGAACAAATGTTGTGAGATACAGATATTCTTTTTTAGAATGTGCTCATTCTTTGGGAGTCAGTCTTGTATCGGTTTTTATTGCGTTTTATTGTTATTTAGTTGTATACTTTGTTTTACTTTCCTTTTTTCATATTTGTTCCTTTTTTTCATTGAAGGGAAGTTTTTCATGCTGTTTTGCTAATTTTTCCTGAAATATGGCTATAAAAAAATGAAACAAAACAGAAAATGCATTTTTTTTTATTTAATCCATTAAGTTATTTGGGGCTAAATCAATACCAATACAGATCCATTGGAACATGCTGCAGGTTGGGAAAAAAATATATAACAAAAAAAATTGATAAAATCATTTGAATATATTAACAATGTTTTTATACATTTTTTTTTATTAAGAAAAATGGTATCAATAAAAAAAACACACTATACTGAAGTGTGAATGAGCGCTTAGGCTGGTTTCAGATGAGCGTGAGCGTACGTTCACACCTACCCTCAGACTCCCATTACAGCAGCCTCCCATTGTTTTCAGTGGGATTCTGCTACACTATGCACACTGCTGAATTTCCGTGCCAAAAAATTCTGCCCCGGAAATTCAGGTTCCGGACTCTCCCAAAAAAAAATCATCATGTTGACATGTCTATGTAAATGGCGCATGTCTGGGCGGTCCTAGCAGACAAAATCTCTGTCTGGAAATATTCCGTAATGTAAACTTACCCTAATACATCTGGATTTTTGCATCTGCCTAGTCTGACCAAGCATCTAATGCCGTGTTTCCAAATAGTGTGCCCCCAGCTGTTGCAAAATTACAACTCCCAGCATGCCCGGACAGCCAAGGGCTGTCCGGGCATGCTGGGAGTTTATAATTTTGCAACAGCTGGAGACACACTGTTTAGAAACCACTGATCTAATGACCAAAGCTTAAGGAAATCGAGAAAAAAAAATTGGTCTGTCTGGCCATGCTGGGAGTTGTAGTTTTGCAACAGCTGGGCAGATTTATAAAAACTTGTGCAGAGAAAAAGTTGACCAGTTGCCCATAGCAACCAATCAGATCAATTCTTTCATTTTTCAGAGGCCTTGTTAAAAATGAAAGCAGCGACCTGACTGGTTGCTATGGGCAACTGGTCAATGTTTCCCCTGCACAGGTTTTGATAAATATCCCCCACTGTGTGGAAAACACTGATTTCATTTTATTGCTCTGTTCACACGATGGAACTTCCATAGCGGAACTTCCGATACAGAATTTGATTCCACCAACTTGGCGTCAGAGTCTTTATTCCCCCCCATGCCTAGCCCAGGATACAACGGTATACCTTCGGGTGGTTTTAGGCTAAACCACACCCTGGCGTCACGAATACAAGGGGTTAATGCCATCTGCCCTGCACCACACACCCCGCCATCACATGTGCGGAGAAAAAGTTGCCCAGTTGCCCATACCAACCAATCAGATCGCTTCTATCATTTTTCACAGGCCTTTTCAAAAATGAAAGCAGCGATCTGATTGGTTGCTACGGGCAACTGGTCGACTTTTCCTCTGCACAAGTTTTGATGAATCTCCTTTGTGAGTAAATTCAGCAAGGAAATTCCTCAGTGTGCATGGTAGCCTTACATATGTACGATTCTTTCTTTTCGGGACATGTGTACGTTTGATGCGAAACGCCAAATTACACGTGTCTGAAACCAATCCAGCTCTGCTACATTTCTTCGGAATAGATATTGCAGCGTGCAGCGGTTTAGAGGCCCTCCCCTGGTCATTTTCCTCTGCGGACTGTATTTTACGGAGGTCGGCAGGAGGCACAGAGCGCTAATTCTCTACGTCTCATCTCCTTTTCCCTGTATCAGCAGGTAACCTCAGGCGGAGAGGCGCTTGTCTGTGCTTCCTCTCACTCTCTGCTCTGATTCTTCTGCCACAAGCAGGTGTGGGAGTTACAGACCCCAGGGCAGAGGATGCTACATGGGTAAAAGTGTGTCAGCTCCACTCAGCCAGATCTCGTCTGCTCAGACGCTCACCGTTTCACCACCAGATCCGCCTGCAGCAGAAGGCAATTACCGGGGACTCAGACTGCGCGCCCTTCGTCCCCCCTCCTCCACCCGAAACGCACAGATGTTTACTCGCACACAATGCCTCAAACACAGAGACTCTCGTCGGGACCCATTGATGGCGAGGACGCTTTCATTCTGCCGCCTGATACATACCGTCCTTCTCCCCACTTATACACATCATATTCGTTCAACAACAAAAAAAAAATGGCGCAATACCAAAACATTTTCATCATATTCTTAAAGCACAGTAATAATATTCAGATCTACCTCTATATGTCTCGCTATGTGACCCGCAGAGGGTTAAATTTCCAATCCTGGATGCGGCGGCAATGTTTGTTTACACACGTTCCCTGTACGTATCCGTATGACCAATCAATCCTGCCAGGAGCGCATGTAAACAAATGATGGCTGCCTGCCGCCACGATAGTTGAAGGTATATTAGACTAATATATAACAAAAACCTGGCTACCTTGTTCAATCTATCATCCTGCTGTGTAGATCCAGAAAAAGGCAAATAATCAAAAATACTCATCGTAGGAGAAAATATTCCTATATTATTTCTACCTCTCCAGACATGAACATGTTAACCAAAGATATTCATAGGCCTTTTCCGCTTTCTTTTTGTGCACACCGAGTGTTATGCATATACAAGTCACACTGCAACATATGAACCCCCTACCCCGTGCCGCATCGCCACCGTCCCCCCTCTCCCGTAGCATCGCACAATAGCTAATTTCCAGTTCCATTCCACCGCTGAAATCTCACACAGCGACGGTGAAAGGATTGCCTTCGGATCCTGACTGTGAGTGCTTCTCGCCTTTTTATTTTTTTATATTTATTTTTTACTCCGGTGCAGATAGATTTTTATAGAGCTTGGATATTAATTGATCGCTTCTGACTCCGGCGTCTCCTCCTCCCTACCTACACCCCCCATACCCCCCCCTCTTTCACATAAAAAAAATCCCAGACCTGGGGGGAGGGGGGAGGAATTAAAAGACACCCTGTAGAGTAGGTTTTAAAAAAAAAAATGTTTCGACCTGTCGAGGAACCTTATGCCCCCCCCCCCTTGTGGCGGAGAAGGGGTTAAGCGCTAATAAGCGGCTGCCTGGAATCCATCCTGCACCTTGTGATATTGGCAGCATTGCAGCAGCAGGAATGGCTCGCACTCCTCTACATTTCATTTGTATGCAGCGTCTGGCTCCACCAAAGCACCTTCTGTGCAGCTTCAAACATAGATCATGTAAAATGTTGCTGATCTTCCCCTGCACAAATCACCGGGAGGGAACCAGCTGACTACATGGGGGAGGGAGGACGGTCCGTCCTGCTGGTGCAAGCTCAATTGAAAAGTACCGGGTAACCTTAGCTAATGAGGGGCACAGGTGCCGGCGTGGTGGGCACGTCCGCAGACACGCTGGGGAACGTGTGCAGACTTTGTGCCTGATGCGATCAGGTTTCTCATCCGGTAAAGGCGGTTTGTATATGTCCGTATGTCAGTATAGTGGGACTTTGTAGTTGTAATGCAACTCGTGCGCTCAACATTGGCTACAAAGTTGGCATGTGGTGGACCTTTTGTGAGACACAATATGGGAGTGACTGTTTACTGGTGGATTGTCAGTGATGTGACTTTACAACTCTGCCCCTATTTTGTGCCTAAAACTTCTAGAGGGAACGTTTGGCCAATAGCTGTTGACGATTTAAGGATTACACCTTCGATAGCAGTTGGCCAAGCGTATCTCCCACAAGCATTCATGCGCTGTGAATGTAGAGAGGGAAGAAAGTTATCACCATCAACCCTTGTCGATTTCAGTGTCTTTGACTACCTATCCCGGTTGAGTATGCATATATATCTGAATAGAAAGAAGGGATAAAGCTTCTGCCTGGTACCACTGGTGGCATCTTACCTACCTATCCAATATACTCGATCCTTCTCTCCCCCAAAATTATCTGTCAGGGATTGTCTGGAGGACCCATAAACACATTAGACAGTTGTCTTGTCCAACCAAAATTATCGGGCTCAGACAACTGTGTGTAGGTGAAGTGGAAACTGGTACCAGTATGAGCCTATCTGTTATATAAGAACCAGCTGAGGCATCTTTCACTTATAAGGTGTGAATGGATAAGCTGTCTAGGGTGAATGCACCTCAGCTTTTGTGACAGGAAATTGCAGCTTTGGGTTGAATTTGAGGAATTCCTGTAATTTTGAAGAGTGGTCCATAAGCCGGCAGTGACAGGGTTGTAGGATTAGTGTGGTCGAAGGTAAAAGCCTCATATCTGAATCTCTCCTGTTCTGTTTTTTTCTACAGATAACAAGAGCAAGTCATGCAGTCTTTTCGGGAAAGGTGTGGTTTCCACGGCAACCAGCAGAACTACCAACCATCTTCACAGGATTCCTCACGCCTGGAGAATTACAGGCATCAAAGTCACCCGGGGCTCAACTGTGTGCGTCAGAGACAGATGACCAAAGGGTACTATGCCCAGACGTCCTATCAAGGTTTCGAGAACAATACTGGGGAGAAATACCCCCGTGGTGACAAGCACATGAATGTCCAACAGCTTCAAGGCAGGGTCTCTTTTGCTAGTTTCCCTGAGGGCAACGTGTACCCTGCACAGTATTCCGGAGAAGATGGGATGCAAAACTGGGGGCAATCTCAGGCTTTAGGTGGGGCAAAATATGAGGAAAACGTAATTAAGAAGACCCCTGCAGAAAACAGGGGATATCAAGATCCAACTGGACAGATACAGTTCCGTTCCCACTCTCTACACCACCCCCAGCAACCAAATCTTCCTTACACGAAGCTTCCACGGCAGAAGGTGCAGAATGACGTCCCATCTTCCCCCCTGCCTTTTACCCAGTCATCCCACTTCAACCAGAGTTTCCCCACTTCCACATACTCCTCTGTGCCAGGTAGTAGCCCTGTATCTCATTCCTTCAAAAGTTGCACATCCCCTTCTAACCCTTCTCACGAACGTGCTATGGCTACTGCCAACCAACGGGTGCAGCCCATGCATGGCTACCAGTCATCTAGAATGGCTTCCTTTGAGCAAACACAGCGCCACCATACACAGGAAACTTTGCACTACCAGAACATGGCCAAGTTCCATGGGCAACATTACAGCCAACAAAGCCAAGCGTATTGTCAACCTGAGACTCCAAGCAGAACTCCAGAACAGTATTATCAAACATTCAGTCCAAGTGCCAGCCATTCTCCAGCCCGCTCTGTGGGCAGATCCCCATCCTATAGTTCCACCCCTTCTCCACTAATGCCAAACATAGAGAACTATCAGTACAACCAGCAACAGCATAACACTAATACATTCCCTATGGGTATTTCTGATCACAGCCACTACATGCCTCTCCTAAATCCTTCACCTACAGGCACCTCCAGTCCAGAGTCTCAAACAAAAACCTTGCAGAATGATAAAATTCCAGAGACCTTGTTGTCTGACCTCAGTTTGCAAAGCCTTACAGCCCTTACCTCTCAAGTGGAGAACATCTCAACAACCGTTCAGCAACTACTTATGACTAAGTCCGGAATTCCCCAGAAGAAGGCCATTAAGACATCTCCCAGGACTCCCGAGCAAATGAAAGGACAGCATTGTAGTTCAGAGAGTAGTGCTTATTCATCCGAACCAATGGGAACACCTCTTTCAGAAACCCTTGGTACCCCACAGTCTGTCCATGCCGAGGTTCAAGATACAGACTATCTTAGTGGTTCTGATGACCAGATAGAGAGAAATTACTTGTATTGTGGTCCAGGACGAAGCCCGGCCAGGGCCAACAGTACCAAAATGAAGCCAGAATCTATCTCCACGTGTTCTGTGACATCACCTGACAACATGTCTACCAAGTCAGATGATTCCTTTCAGAGCATACATGCCAACCTTCCCTTGGAGACTTTTGCAAAACTGGTGAGCAGTGAGAGAGAATGCCCACACTTACTGGTTAATGCTCTATCCCAGGAGGAGTTGTCTACAGAAATTATCGCTCTGCAAGACGCTATTGATAATGAGAAAGCAGAAAAGGCTTGGGTCGATTCTCCGGAATTGGATAATAATTCACCCAAATCCCCATTCAACTTAGAAAATCACACTTGTGTGGAACCAGTGGTGAAAAACACATGGCCAGATCAGGAGAACGTTCAGTTGTTTTCGCAAGCTTTGAAGAAAGGAGCATCAGAAAAAACTCCTCTGAGGAACCACGATGAGTTCAACAACTATTATGAGAAGAAGGAATTTCAATCACCCAATAAAAAAGTTGCAGAAGAAAACACAGGAAATACGGTCATTTTGGGCAATGAGAAGAATGTTGAGCCTGTGACATCTAGTGCCAGCTACACCAGTTATTCAAATACAGTTGCAAACACAAATTGTGCAAAAAATTCTGATCCCTTTGACTGGCCAGATAAAAACATGACCGAGACTTGCCTTCGGTGGAAAGAAATTGAGTTAACCCTTCATTCTTCAGATCTCCAAAAAGGTTTGTTTCAATGCAAGGAAAGTAAAGTTGGTAGTCAACTTGATGTCCCTGATATGGAGACACCCCTGGAAAATGACTCCGGAGAAGAGTTCAACAAAGAGGGTGCCGAAGAAATGGCTTATCCAGAAGATAACAAAGAAGACAGTGAAAAGTGGCTGGAAGACACAAGGGATTGTTACACTGAAGAAGACTTCCATGACATACCCGATCTACCATCCCAAAAAGAATCCAATCTGGAACCAGAAGATTATTCTTCACTATGTGACTTTTCGGAAAGAAAATCTTTCATTTACGATGAATCAATTATGAAACCGACTAGAGGTTCAGAAGCATTATCTTCCATTAACACGCCAGAGTCCATAGAAAATCCAAGCACAGAGGAGAAGGAGAATTTGGTGACGCCTTCACAGTTGTCTTGTAATTCCATCATGTTGCTTGGCCCCACTGTTGAAACAGAGTCAAAAGTAAAAAGCTGGTTTGAGTCCACAATACCTCACATCGACAACACAAAAGAAAAAGTTGAAGACATTGAAGAAAGTCCGCTAGAATCAGAAGCCCTTCAAGACGCAGAAGAAAAAAACCCTGAAATGATTGAACAGTCTTTATCTAAAATTGAAGAAGTGGTTGAAAAGAAATCTCTACGTGGTCGAAGGAGTCAGTGCAGAACTGCCGAAACTTCTGAGCCTAATGCTCCTGTCCAGACTCCGACTGAGCCAAATAGCAAAGCTGAGACTGAAGATGATAAGGGCCAGACGGAAAGTGTAAATGAAGTAGCAGCCATCGTGAAGTCTCCTGTGACTGAAGTGACAACTGCAAGGATGTGCACCCGTTCCTCTACTGCCAAGGTAGAGCCTAAAGGATGTGGAACAGGGATCAAGACACCCCCTCAAGAGAAGATGACTAAGAAAGGAGGCTTTGGTGAGAAGGAGAGGGCCCCATATAAAACGGGAAAAAGAGGTGGGAAGAATGCCTTGAAAATGGAACCAGCATCCAATGACGAAAATGTGTTCCTTCTACAAAACACCTCACCCACAATCCTCAGTGGCACTCAGAAATCTAAAGAAAATGGCTTCAGTATTCTAAAGGATGAGCGGTCCATGATTTTAAGGTCACGAAGCAAGAAACAGGAACTTTTCCCAGCAAAGAGAAGAAGAGGTAAAAAGGGAATGAACTTTGTCTTGAAGAAGCGTTCATCCTTAAAGAAAATAATTGCCAACAATTGCTCTCCTGCAGATACTTTTCAGAATATGCCAAAAGTCAGGAAAAGGATGAAGCTCACCAATGCAGCAGTGGGAATAAATGTCAAAAATTCTGAGCGACCCTTGCATTCTCTGAAGAGAAAGTCAAACTTAATTTCTCCGGTACCGGCCAAAAAGCGAAACTTGATCATACGTAGTAAAAAAACTAAAGAGCAGAAGGCAGAGACCCCTCCCAATTTATTTAAAAAAATTAAACCGGTCAAAGTCAAAAAAGAAAAGGTCAAATTATCAATAGCGACAAAGAAGAATTGTAAGGTTATCCTAAGTGCCCCTTCTGTGCGAATTTCCCAAGACGTTTGCCTGAAGGTGACCTCACGCACGTCATACCATGGGCCAATAAAGACAAAGGTATTACCACCAAGAAAAGGTAGAGGTTTGAAAATGGAAGCAATTGTTCAAAAAATTACATCACCAAATCAAAAGAAGCAAGGTGCTGCCATGGCATTAGCAATGAATGCTTTGGCTTCTAACATCACTAGTGGTGCCCAAGGAAGGGAGATAAAAGATGGCACCTTAGTAACAACAGATGCCAAAACTAAGACAATGGCTCAAGATTTAACCCGTATAAAGTCTTCGAAGCCAGAGACTGACCCACATAATGGGACTTGTCAAGGGTCAAGCAACAAGACCCTCAAAGGAAAACCCTTCAACAAGAGGAAAACAGCTCCCAATTCACTAAATGTCGTGGCTGGTTTACATAATGTGGCCAAGAGAGAGGTCAACTGTCCAGGTTCAAAAAAAATTATTTCTGTCCCCAAAAAGAAGTTCAGAAGAGGAAGATCCAAAAGTTCCCCAGGCACTTCTAAAGCAACAGTGAAGAAGCTTCTTGGTTCTTCTCCATCTGTTCTTCTAACATCTAAAGACAAGGCTCTCTCAGACAATGTTCTCTTGCCAAGTAAGTTCCGCTCAAGTGAGTGCAAACAGACAGGGCCCAAAGAGTGCTCTAATCTTCCTGACACATCCGGGGAGCCCCTTTCCCAAACCAGAGCTAGAAAAAAATCAAAGTATCCAGCCTTCAATGGCTACACTAAGAGGCAACGCAAGTGTGCTCCTCGAGGCAGGTCCACCAGCCAAACTCCCGGAAGCAAGCAGAGGTCAAAGAGGCAAAATGTTCCTCTTGTTACACCCAAAGAACCCGAAATTAAGTTGAAGTATGTATCCTCTAAACCACCCCGGGCTGAAAGCAGAGTCCGACTCTTTTCTCCATACATTCAGGTGGCGAAAAAAAATTCCTTCACTACTACTTGCACCGTTGTCAATTCTGCTGGCGATGAGATGCGATTGTTGAAAGAGAGAAGTGCAGTCCACTGTTCGTCTCCCTCGGTCACGTTTTCCAACCAAGGTTCTATACCGATTTCTTCTAGGATGCAGTTGGGACCTCTTGTGTGCAAGTCAGTGAGCTCCGGTTGTCTCCTCTGTTGCTTGTGCCGTTGCCCTGCCAACTATAAAGACTTGGGTGATCTTTGTGGCCCTTACTACCCCATGGACTGTTTACCTAACAAAAAACCCAGGCCGAAAGATAAACTCAAAACAGAGGACACCTCAACAGAGAAGTCCTCAAAGATGGTAGACTCTCTGTGCACGACAGGGAGTGGGAGGACGTCTTGCACGGACAGTGCAGCCACTGAGGTAGTGAAACACAACAATCTCCGCTCTAGTGCCCGTGGAATGCTCAGGAAGCTGCCCAGCTGTTACTGCTGTAACAAAAAGGCAGAGGGAACAGACACTGAGAAGCCCAGGAGGCACCATTGCAGCAAAAACTCTGAGCCTCATTCACTGGAGGCCGAGACCCAGGAGCACTGGGTCCATGAAGCTTGTGCTGTGTGGACCAGTGGAATTTACCTAGTGGCCGGGAAACTTTACGGTGTCCATGAAGCTATTCAGATGGCAGCCTCAGGAGTGAGTAAAACAGTCACATGCAATGCACTGTCAAACTTGTATGAATGTTGTAAAAAAAATGTCTTCTTTGTTGATTTTGAGTGGTTCACTATGTTAGAACCAGTTACTGCAGTAGTCCCCAACCCAATCCTCAAGGCCCACTAACAGTCCGAGTTTTTTCAGCTACTCCATTGGAATAGAAAATGGAAGAGTTCAAATCCTGGACTGCTGGTGGTCTTGAAGACTGGTGTCCCTTTGTCACTACTCCATTGGAATAGAACAGGTAAAAACTCTAATCCTGGACTGTTGGTTGGTCTTGAGGACTGGGTTGGGGACCTCTTTTTGTAGGTCCTGAGGACTAGGTTGGGGACCTCTCCAATGTTGCTGGAGTTTTCTTCTTCTCTGCTGGGCCCAGTGTTGTTTGCAAGGCACCTGTACAGTCCGTGAAGCCCCTACAATAAAGTCCCTGTGTCTCCCACCATCATAGTTACACTTTTGTTTGGGGACGAGAACCAGCACCAGCAAAATTAGATTTTAAGTAGTTCACTCTGTCAGAGCCAGTTAAAATAGTGGCCCCCAACCCAGTCCTCAAGGCCCAACAACATTCCGGGTTTTCTCATTACACCCTTGGAATAGAACAGGGAAAAACTCTAATCCTGGACTGTTGGATGGTCTTGAGGACCGGGTTGGCGACCTCCCGAATATTGCTGGATTTTTCAGCTTCTCTCGTGTTTTTGGCGAGGCACCTGTACAATGGCTGAAGCCCCTACGATCCCTACGATAAAGTCCCTGTGTCTCCCACCATCATAGTGAGAGAAAAAAAGAACACCAGCAACATTTGATTTTGATGGTTCACTATGTTAGAGTCAGGTAAAGAAGTGGTGCCCAACCCAGTCCTCAAGGCCCATCAACATCCCAGGTTTTTTCGTTACTCCATAGAAATTGAACAGGGAAAAATTCTAATCCTGGACTGTTGGTTGGTCTTGAGGACCGGGTTGGGGACCTCTGTTTGTAGGTCCTGAGGACTAAGTTTAAGACTTCTCCAATGTTGCTGGAGTTTTCATCTTCTCTGCTGGGCCCAGTGTTGTTCGCAAGGCACCTCTACAATGTGTGAAGCCCCTATGTTAAAGTCCCTGTGTCTCCCACCATCATAATTAGAATTCTGTTAGAAGATGAGAACACCAGCAACATTTGATTATGATTGGTTCCCTATGTTTGAGCAGTGGTCCCCAACCCAGTCCTCAAGATCCACCATCATTCTGGGGTTTTTCAGTTACACCATTGGAATAGAACAGGAAAAAATCAAATCCTGGACTGTTGTTGGTCTTGTAGATTGGGGACTTCTCCAATGTTACTGGAGTTTTTATCTCCTCTGCTGGGTCCGCGTTTTTGTCGAGGCACCTGTACAATGCGTGAAGGCCCTATGTTAAAGTCCCTGTGTCTCCCACCATCATAGTTAGAATTCTGTTAGAAGATGAAAACACAAGAAACATTTGATTATGATTGGTTCCCTATGTTGGATCAGTGGTCCCCAACCCAGTGCTCAAGGGCCACCAACATTCTGGGTTTTTTCAGTTATTCCATTGGAATAGAACAGGGGAAAATCAAATCCTGGACTGTTGGTGGGTCTTGTAGACTGGGGAGTTCTCCTCTGCTGGGTCCGTGTTTTTGACGAGGCACCTGTACAATGTGTGAAGGCCCCACAGTAAAATCCCTGTCTCTCCCACCATCATAGACTTCTAGTAGGAACAAGAGCACCAGCAGCATTTGAATTTGAGTAGTTAACTATGTTAGAGCCAATTACAGCAGTGGCCCCCAACCAACAGTCCGAGTTTTTTTAGTTACTCCCTTGGAATAAAATTGGGAAAAATGTAAGACTATGTTGGGGACCTATGTAATGTTGCTAGAGTTTTCATCTCCTCTGCTGGGTCAGTGGAGGCACCTGTACAATGTGTGAAGCCCCTACAGTAAAGCCCCTGTCTCTCTCCCACCATCATAGTTAGACTTCTGGTAGGATACAAGAACACCAACAACATTTGATTTTGATGGTTCACTATGTTAGAGTCAGTTAAAGCAGTTGGCCCCAACCCAGTCCTCAAGGCCCACCAATGTTCCAGCTTTTTTCATTACTCCATTGGAATAGAACTGGTGAAAACTCTAATCCTGGACTGTTGGTTGGTCTTGAGGACTGAGTTGGGGACCTCTGTTTGTAGGTCCTGAGGACTAGGTTGGGGACCTCTCCAATGTTGCTGGAGTTGTCATCTTCTCTGCTGGGCCCAGTGTTGTTCGCAAGGCACCTGTACAGTGCGTGAAGCCCCTACAATAAAGTCCCTGTGTCTCCCACCATCATAGTTACACTTTTGTTTGGAGACGAGAACCAGCACCAGCAAAATTAGATTTTAAGTGGTTCACTCTGTTAGAGCCTGTTAAAGCATTGGTCCCCAACCCATTCCTCAAGACCCAACAACATTCCGGGTTTTCTCATTACTCACTTGGAATAGAACAGGGAAAAACTCTAATCCTGGACTGTTGGATGGTCTTGAGGACCGGGTTGGGCACCTCTCCAATATTGCTGTAGTTTTCGTGTTTTTGGCGAGGCACCTGTATAATGCCTGAAGCCCCTACGATAAAGTCCCTGTGTCTCCCACTATCATAGTTAGAGGAGATAAGAACACCAGCAACATTTAAAGGGGTTATCCAGGAAAAAACTTTTATATATATATATATATATATATATATATATATATATATCACCTGGCTCCAGAAAGTTAAACAGATTTGTAAATTACTTCTATTAAAAAATCTTAATCCTTTCAGTACTTATGAGCTTCTGAAGTTAAGGTTGTTCTTTTCTGTCTAAGTGCTCTCTAATGACAACCGGGAACCGCCCAGTTTAGAGGAGGTTTGCTATGGAGATTTGCTTCTAAACTGGACAGTTCCCGAGACAGGTGTCATCAGAGAGCACTTAGACAGAAAAGAACAACCTTATCTTCAGAAGCTCATAAGTACTGAAAGGATTAAGATTTTTTAATAGAAGTAATTTACAAATCTGTTTAACTTTCTGGAGCCAGTTCATATATAAAAAAAAAGTTTTTTCCTGGATAACCCCTTTAAGTCTGGATTGTAGAAAACACTGCAGCATAAGTTCTTGTAAGTACTGCAAAGCCTAAATGAAAGTACTGCCAGCTTTCCATTATATTTTGGGTTTTCAATTTCTCGCCATTTTCAAGATCTCTGTTTGCTGTCGGTGAATGGGAACATTCCAGTTTACATCCAGAGGCCAGGGTGGAGTCACATGTGCAGTTTTTGTTGGCGTTTCGGAATGTCTTTGTCCTTCGTGTAGATTTCCATGTCCTCTTGAACCCCTCTTCTAGTTTTGGCTTCAAAAATATATATGCATATATGACTGCAGGGTAATTCATCCCACAGCTGAGAGTTTGTTACAGTTGTATCCAGTATAAACAATCCTCTGTGAGCTAAACCATCTGGACTCCAGGTAAGTGTATCCCAAATCAGGGTGCCTCCAGCTGTTGCAAAACTACAACTTCCAGCGTGCCCGGACAGCCTTCGGCTGTCCGTGCACGCTTGGAGTTGTAGTTTTACAACAGCTGGAGAGACCCTGATACATTTTACCTGCACTGATACATTGTAGCAAGCTTTCAGTAAAGGAGAAAAAAGATTTGTGCTGCTGAGGTGTTTCGCTCACAGAATGTTTGTCCAGACTGGGCTGTACTGTCTTCTGCTCCCATTATGTTGACAGCAAGCAGAGATCTCGAAATGATGGGGTCCGGGAACCGATGCGCAATGTACATTCGAAAGGTGCACCTTTTTTCATTATGTCGCACTTAAACCAGGCGCAAAATAAAATCGCGCTTCCCCTTTAAATGTTGTGGCCATGCAGAGCCGTCTGCACTATTAGACAATGCCACCACCTAGTGTCCAGGAGAGGTTACTACATCATCATTGCAGTCTACAGTCAAAGTGTACAGCGGTCGAACCTTATATAAGGATTATATAAAAGGGTTTTATGTAATGTTTTAAGCGGAGACTCTCTTAGTGGTTTTTTTTAGACGGAAGTATAAGAAATTTAATAGGAAAACATGTGGCGTGATCAATGAATGTTAGGTTATGGCTAAAATAGAGGCAGGGAGTCCATAGAGGTTATATGTAGTATATCTACTGACTATGATGGAGGAGATGAGGCGTTAGTCCACCACCCATCCTATGCTGCAGCCCCTCTGTTTTGAGAATCAGTGGTTGGGGTTGTCTAAGACTGCACAAAAATAAAGGTGTAGGGATAAAGAACTAGGATTATCCAGCAGCAGAAAGTGCAGTAAAAGGTATGTATCTTTATTTTTTCAATATCAAATGATACAGAGCATCAAAAACTGACGTGTTTCAGGTCCTTGCAACCCTTAATCCTGACATTAATTACTGACACATTTCAGGTCCTTGCAAGTCTTATTCATGGTATCAAATACCGACAGGTTTCAGGTCCTCACGACCCTAGTGATGGCATCAAATACTGACAAGTTTCAGGTCCTTACGACCCTTAGTCGGGGCATCAAATACCAACAGATTTCAGGTCCTTACGGCCCTTAGTGATGACATCAAATACTGACATGTTTCAGGTCCTCACAACCCTTTGTTATGGCATCAAATACTGACAGGTTTTACAACCTTACAACCCTTAGTCATGACATCAAATACTGACACTATTCAGGTCCTCACGACTCTTAGTTATGGCATCAAATACCAATGGGTTTCAGGTCCTTAGGACCCTTAGTCATGACATCAAATACCAATGGGTTTCAGGTCTTTACCACACTTAGTCATGACATCAAATACTGACATGTTTAAGTTCCTCACGACACTTAGTCATGACATCAAATACCAACAGGTTTCAGGTCCTTACGATTTTTAGTCATGGCATCAAATACCAATGGGTTTCAGGTCCTTACAACCCTTGGTCATGGCATCAAATACTGACGGGTGTCAGGGCTTTATGACCCTTAGTCATGACATCAAATACCGATGGGTTTCAGGTCTTCACGACACTTGGTCATGACATCAAATACTGACACGTTTCAGGTCCTCACGACTCTTAGTCATGACATCAAATACCAACATGTCCTTACGACCCTTAGTCATGGCATCAAATACCAACAGGTTTCAGGTCTTCACGACACTTAGTCATGGCATCAAATACAGATGGGTTTCAGGTCCTTACGACCCTTAGTCATGACATGATGAAAGGTTGTGAGGACCCAAAACTTTAACTCATTTAATATTGGAACAACATAGAAACATAGCTTTTACCGCACTTAACATTTACTGCTGGGCAATCCTTCCGGTTACTGTCAGTGGTACATGGGCAATCTTTCTGCGTTAGAAATTTGGACATTTTCAAATGCTGACAGAGGAGCTGCTGCATGTTCACAGGGTAATCCTAGTGCTCCGTCCCTGCACCTTCATCTGTATTCTGTGCCCCAGATTTTTCCATCTGCATCAAAGCTTAGATCCACAGGGTTAAGACGCCCACGCATGGAGCACTTATTTATTAATTTTTTTTTTTTTTTGCTGCACTGTGATCATACTTGATGAGGTTGGAAGGCTCTGCTACATCTGCACATCAGAGATTACACAATATACAGGATGGATTATTGGGGGGGTCATTACTTGATGCATAGTTTGTTCTCAGTGCTACCAGTGCAGCCATTCCAGTTATCCCATCAGGTTTACATGAGAAGGAGAAGATCTTTGTGGATAGGTCAGCTTCCTTCATCTGATATACTACCCTGTTCCACTAACAATACCCAGCAACCTGCGGGGAATGCTTACAAGAGCTGCTGAACTGCCCTAATCTGAATGTCCCTAAGGCAGTGTTTCCCAACCCAGTCCTCAAGGCACACCAACATTCCGGGTTTTTTCAGTTACTCCATTCGAATAGAACAGGGAAAAATTAAAATCCTGGACTGTTGCTGTGCCTTGAGGACTGGGTTGGGAAACACTGCCCTAAGGCATGCTAGTTACTGTCCATCCAAACACTTAACAAAATCAACAGCTCCATCCTCCACCTGCCGCACCCACGCATGGACTAACTGGCAGTGCCTGCAGTTCACATCCAATGGAAAACAGAAGGAATGTCCAGTGCGGAAAGTGCTTTAAAAGGCATGTATCTCTATTGTTACAATATTAAATGATACAACGCATTTTGAATCCTCAAAACCCGTAGTCATGACATCAAATTCTGACATGTTTTGGGTCTTCACAACCCTTAATCATGACATCAAATACCAACACATTTCAGGTCCTCACAACCCTCTGTCATGAAATAAAATACTAATGTCTTTCATGTTCTCATGACCCTTAGTTATGACATCAAATACTGTGTTTTGGGTTCTCACGACCCTTAGTCATGACATCAAATACCAACATGTTTTGGGTTCTTATGACCCTTAATCATGACATTAAATACTGAAACATGACATCAAATGTCAACATGTTTTTGGTCCTCACAAATGTAGTCATGTTATCAAATACCAATACTTTTCTGGTCCTCACAACCCTTAGTCATGGCATCAAACACTGAAGTGTTTTTGGGTCCTAATGACCTTATTCATGACATCCAATGCCCATGCGTTTCACTTCCTCACGACCCTTAGTCAGGGCATCAAATAATGATGTATCTTTGGTCCTCAGGACCCTTCATGTCATGACATTAAATTCTGATGCATTTCAGATCCTCACAACCCTTAGTAATGACATGAATTAAGCTTATGAGGACCAGAAACGCGTTGGAATTTGATGTTCTGTATCTCTGACATGGTTAAGGTTGTCACAACCCTTAGTCATGGCATCAAATACCAATGTTTGTGGTCCTCATGACCCTTAGTCATGCCATGAAATACCGACATGTTATGTGTCCTCATGACACTTAGTCATGACATAAAATATCAATGCATTTCATGTCCTCATGATCTTAAGTCATGGCATCAAATACCCACATGTTTTGGGTCCTCATAACTAGAGATGAGCGAACTTACAGTAAATTTGATTAGTCACGAACTTCTCGGCTCGGCAGTTGATGACTTATTCTGCATAAATTAGTTCAGCTTTCAGGTGCTCCGGTGGGCTGGAAAAGGTGGATACAGTCCTAGGAAAGAGTCTCCTAGGACTGTATCCACCTTTTCCAGCCCACGGGAGCACCTGAAAGCTGAACTAATTTATGCAGGATAAGTCATCAACTGCCGAGTCGAGAAGTTTGTGACGAATCAAATTTACTGTAAGTTCGCTCATCTCTACTCATAACCCTTAGTCATGGCATCAAATATCAACATGTTTCAGGTCCTCACAACCCTTAGTAATGGCATCAAATATCAAAGTGTTTCAAGTCCTCACGACCCTTAGTCATGGCATCAAATACCGACATGTTTCAGGTCCTCACGACCCTTAGTCATGATGTCAAATATCAACGTGTTTCAGGTCCTCAAGACCCTTAGTCATGGCATCAATTACCGACTTGTTTTGGGTTCTTATGACCCTTAATCATGAGATTAAATACTGACACATTTCAGGTCCTTATGATCCTTAGTCATGGCATCAAATGTCAACATGTTTTTGGTCCTCACAAATGTAGTCATGTTATCAAATACCAATACTTTTCTGGTCCTCACAACCCTTAGTCATGGCATCAAACACTGAAGTGTTTTTGGGTCCTAATGACCTTATTAATGAGATCCAATACCCATGCGTTTCACTTCCTCACGACCCTTAGTCAGGGCATCATATAATGATGTATCTTTAGTCCTCAGGACCCTTAGTCATGACATTAAATTCTGATGCATTTCAAATCCTCACAACCCTTAGTCATGACCTGACTTAAGCTTATGAGGACCAGAAACGCATTGGAATTTGATGTTCTGTATCTCTGACATGGTTAAGGTCACAACCCTTAGTCATGGCATCAAATATCCAAGTGTTTCAGGTCCTCACGACCCTTTGTCATGGCATTAAATACCGACATGTTTCAGGTCCTCACGACCCTTAGTCATGATGTCAAATATCAACGTGTTTTAGGTCCTCACGACCCTTAGTCATGATGTCAAATATCAACGTGTCTAAGTCATGACATCAAATACCGACTTGTTTCAGATCCTCATGACCCTTAGTCATGCCATGAATTTAGGCTGTGTGGACCCGAAATGCATCAGTATTTGATGTTCTGTGTCATTTTATATTGCAGCAATAAAGATGCTGGATACTGTGAAATTGTGATACATGGGTAATATAGCAGATAAAGAATGTTGACCTCCCCTCCAGCAAAAGAGTGGTTCATGTTGTGTTGCAGAGCCACAACCATCAGCATGCTGGAAGTTGTAGTTCTGCAACAGCTGGAGTGCCACAATGATTTACCTTACAACCAGTTTTTGTAAAGGGAACCCCTCAGCCGTGCAGACCCCTGTGGTTTTGCTTGTGTTTCTAGGTTGTCAGTAGGCCAGGCTAAATTTAAGGCTGCTGGCTTGTTTGTGAGAACTGGATATTTACAGTTTATGTGCCCTCCCTTCATCTACAATCCCCAGGATCTCTTGTTTCTAGGGGGTAGGTGACTTATCTCCCCACCCCACCCATTGCAGCACAGCTAGGCTCCCTTCCATGGGTGCTGTGTTTGAAACTACAATTCCTTGCAGTCCTGTGAAGAATAATCTTCCCCACCCATTGAAGCAGACACGCTCCCTTTCAGCACCTGACTCGTGATGCTATGCAATGTCTTAGGCCGCATTGCAACCTAGGAAAGGCCCGAAACAACACTCATTTTGTATACTGCTAAAAATGAACTTCGGGGCAAAGATCACATAAGAATTGCGAGACCAGCCCACAACACAGGTACAGACACAATATTATGAACTTAATACTAACTATATTATTAACTTTACAGCCCCTGGAGCATAGTCAAATAAAAAAAATATCCTTTTAATTATTCCCATTTTACTAACACACCCAGTACACGATAACAGACGTCCATACACCAGCCCAGTATATATAGAAATCACAAAGAAACTCCCTCCTTTTTAACCCACTGCCCAACCTAACGCTAATCCCAACTCTGGGTGCAAACTAAATAATATGTACATAGAAAATAAAACTATACATATAAACAAACCAAACCAGTCTAATAATGAGACTTTAAAGGGGTAATCCATCCCTAGACATCTTATCCCTATCCAAAGGATAGGTCATAAGATGTCTGATTGCTGGGGTCCCGCGATCTCCCTGCTGCACCCGGCACCGGAAGGCTCGTATGAGAGGGGGCATGACGCCATCACGCCACCTCCCACAGACTTGCATTGAACGCGGGGTGCCACAGGAACGTTTTGACCAGTTTAACACTTTCCCAGAGGGTGAAAGACCAACCCTTCCACTGATCCACCTTCTGAGCGATGATGTTAAAGGGGTACTCCGCCCCTAGACATCTTATCCCCTATCTAAAGGATAAGATGTCTGATCGTAAGGGTCCCGCTGCTGGGAACCCTAGCGATCTCGGCTGCGGCACCCCAGACATCAGAACTTCACTCCGTGCCGGATGACTGTCCATGCGGGGTGGAGGCTCAAGATATCAGGGCCACGCCCCACTTGTGATGTCATGGCCACGCCCCTCAATGCAAGTCTATGGGAGGGGGTGTGACGGCCATCAGGCCCCCTCCCATAGACTTGCATTAAGAGGGCGTGGCCGTGACATCACGAGCGGGGCATGACCATGACATCACGAGTCTCCGGCGCTGCACCTGATGCTCTGAAAAAACGCTGGGTGCAGCAGGGAGATCGCGGGGTCCTGCCGCTGGGACATCTTATCCCCTATCAGACATCTTATCCCCTATCCTTTGGATAGGGGCGGAGTACCCCTTTAGGCTTTATGCCTATTACCCTTACTCTTGTGAGGAAACAAAGATGGTGTCGTACATTACCACCCTCAAAGTGTAATTCATTGCTGCCTGATGCATCCTCGCCCCTGCCAGCAGTCCACAATGAATTCTTCTAAGGAATGGATCACTTGCAAACACATACAACAGCAGGCTCAAAGGACTCCCCTGACAAACCCAGACCCGATCTCGATAGTGGGAAATTCTCTGCCCCGCATAAAGGGTCTAAAGCCGGTCAACAAACCTCTCCAGGCCATATCTCTGGTTCAATAGATTTTTATTGAAGAAATTTTCATATACAACAATGGAACAGTAAACAGGAACACAAAAACAATAGAAGTGTCACTTGCTGCAATAAGAAGTGCAGATCCAAACCGGATCGCAATGATAAATTGAATGCAGACAATATCACAACAACAAAACAACTGTATATAATGCGACAAATACCAATGTATCTAGGTCATATCTCAGAAGAACAGAGCAGAGGTCAAAATAAACAAAGGCCACAAATCTAGTCCTATAAGACTAATTGCTGACTACAGCGGAGAGGGTGCCACCATAGCATTGTCCCTGGTCACGTCACCCTCCATCACTTCACCAGTCAGGTACCCCGAACCCCTAACCACTACCTTATTTACACTGTCTGCAAAACAACAGGGTGATGATGCATACTGATCCTGAGAGAATAGATGTCCATTTAGCCGCAGCATTCCTGAAAACCTCCACTGGTTCTTTAAGGGATCGAGCAGCCTGTCCTCCAGTCTAGAGGCAGCCCAGCATTATCGAGGCACCACTGATGAATTAAAAACGTTTTCACGTGTACACAGTGACTCCACCAGCAGAATAGTGAGTACAGCTCTGGAGAATAATACAGGATATAACTCAGGATCAGTACAGGATAAGTAATGTATATACACAGTGACCTCACCAGCAGAATAGTGAGTGCAGCTCTGGAGTATAATACAGGATATAACTCAGGATCAGTACAGGATAAGTAGCGTAATGTATGTACACAGTGACCTCACCAGCAGAATAGTGAGTACAGCTCTGGAGTATAATACAGGATATAACTCAGGATCAGTACAGGAGAAGTAATGTATTGTATGTACACAGTGACCTCACCAGCAGAATAGTGAGTACAGCTCTGGAGTATAATACAGGATATAACTCAGGATCAGTACAGGAGAAGTAATGTAATGTATGTACACAGTGACCTCACCAGCAGAATAGTGAGTACAGCTCTGGATTATAATACAGGATATAACTCAGGATCAGTACAGGATAAGTAATGTAATGTATGTACACAGTGACCTCACCAGCAGAATAGTGAGTACAGCTCTGGGGTATAATACAGGATATAACTCAGGATCAGTACAGGATAAGTAATGTATGTACACAGTGACCTCACCAGCAGAATAGTGAGTACAGCTCTGAAGCATAATACAGGATATAATTCAGGATCAGTACAGGATAAGTAATGTAATGTATGTACACAGTGACTCCACCAGCAGAATAGTGAGTACAGCTCTGGAGTATAATACAGGATATAACTCAGGATCAGTACAGGATAGGTAATGTAATGTATGTACACAGTGACGTCACCAGCAGAATAGTGAGTACAGCTCTGGAGTATAATACAGGATATAACCCAGGATCAGTACAGGATAAGTAATATAATGTATGTACACAGTGACCTCACCAGCAGAATAGTGAGTGCAGCTCTGGGGTATAATACAGGATATAACTCAGGATCAGTACAGGATAAGTAATGTAATATATGTACACAGTGACCTCACCAGCAGAATAGTGAGTACAGCCCTGGAGTATAATACAGGATATATCTCAGGATCAGTACAGGATAAGTAATGTAATGTATGTATACAGTGATCCCACCAGCAGAATAGTGAGTACAGCTCTGGAGTATAATACAGGATATATAACTCAGGATCAGTACAGGATAAGTAATGTAATGTATGTATACAGTGATCCCACCAGCAGAATAGTGAGTACAGCTCTGGAGTATAATACAGGATATAACTCGGGATCAGTACAGGATAAGTAATGTAACATATGTACACAGTGACCTCACCAGCAGAATAGTGACTACAGCTCTGGAGTATAATACAGGATATAACTCAGGATCAGTACAGGATAAGTAATGTAATGTATGTACACAGTGACCTCACCAGCAGAATAGTGAGTACAGCTCTGGAGTATAATACAGGATATAACTCAGGATCAGTACAGGATAAGTAATGTAATGTATGTACACAGTGACCCCACCAGCAGAATAGTGAGTACAGCTCTGGGGTATAATACAGGATATAACTCAGGATCAGTACAGGATAAGTAATGTAATATATGTACACAGTCACCTCACCAGCAGAATAGTGAGTACAGCTCTGGAGTATAATACAGGATATAACTCAGGATCAGTACAGGATAAGTTACCCATCTATGATTTGTTTTCTATAATTTTCAGAGTATATACTTTCAATGTAGTTTGTATTGTAAACCGAAGATCAGATGGTTGTCAGCACATTAACATTCTTAGACAAGTCCACACAGTAAAGTTACCCACTGGAGCTGCAGCAGGGGTTTCTGGGTAGTCACATAGAATGGCGGTGAATCACCTTCTGCTTATATTATATTTTTTGTGCTGACCCTGTATAAACTTGTCCTAGATCGACCTTGTCTGACAAATGGTTCCTCTCCTTGTTTTACAGCTCTGCCCTAGGTGTCAAAAACCAGGAGCGACCGTGGGCTGCAACCACAAGGGATGCACGCAGACCTACCACTACACGTGCGCTACAGAGGCAGGTAAGTCAGGTCACCGCACTGCATCCTGGGATGAAATCAGTCCGTCTATTGTTGTGTAGGGCCGACTGTAACTAAGGCCGGGTTCACACCACGTTTTCGCAATACAGTTCCCGTATCAGGTTTTTGATGAAAAAAAAATCCGGATTCCTCAAAAACTGACTAAACTGTATCATAACATGTGTACAAATTTAAATCCGTATACGGTTTGGAAAATGATGTCCGGTTGCATCCGTTTTTTTAAGAAAAAAACATTTAAGTTTTTAACTTTTCGTTCCATTATGAATAAATTTTCACTTGTTTGTTTGAAATTCCAAGAAAAAAAACTGTGCAAAGTCAAAAACCGTATGATGAAAACCGGATGGAACCGTACACACATACGGTGCTCTATGGTCCCCACATTGATCCTCATGTTTAAAAAAAACTTTCAATACGGTTTTTCCCACAGACCAAAAACCGTGGTAAGCTGCAGGCACACCACGTTTTTGGTATACAGTTCGCGTATACGATTTCAAGTTAAAAACCGTACGGAACCGTATAGAAAACGTATGCATTGACTTAACATTGTAAACCGGATGTCAGACGCATCATCCGGTTTAGTCCGTTTTGCATCCTGTACGGTTTTGTCCGTTTTTTTCCCCGTACCCAAAACCGCAGTCTACCACATTTTTTGGTCCAGGTGAAAAACCGTATTAAACCGTATATGTTTTTTAAAACATGGGAGTAAATCGGAACTGTATGTGCGTACGGTTCCATACGGTTTTCACCATACGGTTTTTGACTTTGCACAGTTTTATTTTCATGGAATTCAATCAAACAAGTGAAACGTTTTTTTCTTAAAAACTGATGCAACCGTACATCACTTTTCGAACCGTATACGGGTTGAAATTTGTACACACGTTTTGATACAGTTTAGTCCAATTTTGAGGAATCCGTTTTTCATCAAAAATCTGATACAAGAACTGTATTGCAAAAACGTGGCGTGAATGCACCCGTAGGCTACGGTTTTGGGTACAGGGAAAAAACTGACAAAACCGTACAGGATACAAAACGGACACAACCTGATGAATCTTTTGGCATACGGTTTTCAATGGAGAGTCAATGCGTACGGTTTTCAATACGGTTCCGTACGGTTTCAAATTGAAAACGTATACGGGAACTGTACTGCAAAAACGTGGTGTGAACCCAGCCTAAAAGTGTCCTCTGTCAAAGTCAAAAACCTGGGCACCTCTATGGGCATCTTACATGCCCACTGCCTACCATAGTGAAAGAGTTACATTGAAGCAGTGGTCTCCAATCTGTGGACCTCCAAATGTTGCAAAACTACAACTCCCAGCATGCCCGGCATAAAAAGAGTGAGGACAGAGAGCACTCCCCTCAAATCAGAGGACGGAGGTGGCTCTTCCAAAACCTGGGCACCTCTATGGGCATACATGTCCACAGCTTTTTATAGGGGAAGAGAGTACGCCCAAACTGTAGCCCTCCAGCTGTTGCAAAACTACAACTCCCAGCATGCCCGGACAGCCAAAGCCCCGGCACCTCTATGAGCATACATGTCCACAGCTTTCTATAGGGGAAGAGGTACGCCCAAACTGTAGCCCTCCAGCTGTTGCAAAACTACAACTCCCAATATGCGGCTGTCCGGGAATGCTGGGAGTTGTAGTTCTGTAGCATCTGGAGGTCTACAGTCTGGGGACCACAGATTTTCTGGATGACAACCCTGTGAATATTTCAATCTGTGGTCCCCAAACTGTAGACCTCCAGATGCTGCAGAACTACAACTCCCAGCATGGCCAGCATAAAAAGAGTGAGGACAGAGAGCAAATCAGAGGACGGAGGTGGCTCTTCCAAAGCCCGGGCACCTCTATGGGCATACATGTCCACAGCTTTTTATAGGGGAAGTGGTATGCCCAAACTGTAGCCCTCCAGCTGTTGCAAAACTACAACTCCCAGCATGACCGGACAGCCAAAGCCCCGGCACCTCTATGGGCATACATGTCCACAGCTTTTTATAGGGGAAGTGGTATGCCCAAACTGTAGCCCTCCAGCTGTTGCAAAACTACAACTCCCAGCATGCCCGGACAGCCAACGGCTGTCCGGGCATGCTGGGAGTTGTAGTTCTGCAGCATCTGGAGTTCTACAGTTTGGGGGCCACAGATTTTATGGATGACAACCCTGTGAATATTTCAATCTGTGGTGCCCAAACTGTAGACCTCCAGATGCTGCAGAACTACAACTCCCAGCATGCCCGGACAGCCAACGGCTGTCCGGGCATGCTGGGAGTTGTAGTTTTGCAACAGCTGGAGGGCAACAGTTTGGGCATACCTCTTCCCCTATGGACATGTATGCCCATAGAGGTGGGCATACATGTCCTCTGACTTGCTCTGACGTCCTCTGACTTGCTCTCTGTCCTCACTCTTTTTATGCGTGGCATGCTGGGAGTTGTAGTTCTGCAGCATCTGGAGGTCTACAATTTGGGGACCACATACTGAAATATTCACAGGGTTGTCATCCATAAATGGTGGATGTTCCCTTTAAGGAGGAGAGGCTCCTACTTGCGAAAGTAACATAGAGCGAGGTAGTTGACGTGGAGTTGTGCGCGTAGCCGTCCAGGCGTACTGTATTTCTTGGCCGCGTCTCACCTTGTAGAACAAGACAAGGCGCATTTCTCCGTCCCCCGGAGAGGAGATTTGGGGAGCAGCGCTCGTACTATGTCTCTTCTTATTTTCCTACGGCCTGTTTTGCAGTCGTGCTTCCCGTGTCTTACATCCCCCCCCCTGTCCCGGAGCTTACACATTGACATTTCTCCAAGTCCAGAAACAACAGGAGAATTTCCTAGAGAAAGAAATCAATTACACGAGCAGCGTACAGCGTGTATACTCAGCGGCCCAGCTCCCCGGGCTATACACAACTTAAGTCCAACTTAAGTTTCTGTTTCTTTTTTTTGGAAATACATTGTAAGGGAAATACTGAACGGTATAGACAATTTTACCAAAAATTTTGGGCTCGATAGAACAAATTTTGGTCCTTACCTGGAGCTCCTTGGAGGTCTTCATATAGACGAGCACAGAGAGTTATTTGCTGTACAGCTTCCTGGGTGGCGCGGTCCAGTTGAGTCATTTGCAGCTTCTAACGGCACCATCTGATGTCAAAATGGTGGAGGCACAGTTTAACCCCTTACCAACCCATGACGTACATTTTATGGTATGGGTCAGGTGAGGGAATATGGCGTGCACTCGGGATCTAGCCCCTTTCTGTTCCCGGCGAGTGTCGGCTGCTATCTGCAGCAACACAGTCGGTTAATGACAGACATTAAAGGGGTACTCCGGTGGAAAACATTATTTTTTTTTTTAAATCAACTGGGGCCAGAAAGTTAAACAGATTTGTGAATTACTTCTATTAAAGGGGTACTCCGCTGCCCTGCCTTCCGAAGCTCCGCTCGCAGCGTCCGGAAGTTTATTACTCTCAACGCTGTGTGCGGGCTTCCGTGTTCGAGGCCGCCCCCTCGTGACGTCACTCCCGCCCCCTCAACAAAAGTCTATGGGAAGGGGAGCGTGACAGCGGTCGCGCCCCCCTTCACATAGACTTTTGTTTATTGGGTGGGCGTGACTTCACGAGGGGGCGGCCTCGAACACGGAAGCCCGCACACAGCGTTCAGAGTAATAAACTTCCGTACGCTGCGAGCGGAGCTCCGGAAGGCAGGGCAGCAGAGTACCCCTTTAAGAAATCCTTACCCTTCCAGTACTTTTTAGCAGCTGTTAGCTACAGAGGAAATTCTTTTCTTTTTGAATTTCTTTTTTTGTCTTGACCACAGTGCTCTCTGCTGACACCTGATGTCCATATCAGGAACTGTCCAGAGTAGGAGCAGATCCACATAGCAAACCTATGCTGCTCTGGACAGTTCCTGATACGGGCATCAGGTGTCAGCAGAGAGCACTGTGAACAAGACAAAAAAGAAATTCAAAAAGAAAAGGATTTCCTCTGTAGCATACAGCTGCTAAAAAGTACTGGAAGGGTAAAGATTTTTTTTTTTAATAGAAGTCATTTACAAATCTGTTTAACTTTCTGGCACCAGATGATTAAAAAAAAAATGTTTTCCACTGGAGTACCCCTTTAAAGGTGTTCATAAGATGGGCGGCTCATAAGAAATTTTGATCATTCTGGGCTAAGAAGTCCAATGGGTGGTCCAGTTCAATGATTGACAAGCAGGGGTGCTACTTCAATTGGCAGCCTCCAACGGCGCCACCTGCTGTCAGAAGGGTGGAGGCACAGTTTAACTCCTTCCCAACCCATGATGTACATTTAATGGCATGGGTCAGGTATGGGAGTATGGCGTGCGCTTGGAAGCAGACCACAAGCCATACCCGGCGAGTGTCGGCTGCTATCTGCAGCAACACCAGCCAGTAATGACCGACATGGTAGATCAATATTTAATCAATAGGGATCGCTGCATTTAAACACTTTATGGCGTGTATTCTTGTGTCTCGTGATCCGAATGCTCAATTCTCTGAAAACTCACACCCTGTAAAGCTACATTCATAGGGGATTATTACCCCATTTATGTGACTACCACCCCAAGAATCCGTCTCCTCACCATGATTTACAGATATGGCCACAGAATTATAAGCAGTGGATCATTTTGCCATCTCTAGACTAATATATGATGTGTTTTTATATTCTAGGTTGCTTGCTAAATGAAGAGAACTTCTCATTAAGATGTCCTAAACATAAGGTAACATAAGCTCATTCCCCATTGTATGTAAATACATTAAGGACACTGACTCCATTGTGGTTATTAAGGGACAACTGCAGCGGTATGACACTTATCCCCCATCCACAGGATAGGGGATAAGTGTTTGATTGCGGGGGGTCTGACCCCTGGGCCCCCCGGAGATCTCACTAATGGGGCGCCGCCAATAGCGCTCACGGTGACGCCCCGTCTCCTCCCCGTCCCCATACAGTTCTATGGGGGAGACAGGGAGGCACGAACGCTGCCTCCCCGCCTCTCCCATAGAGATGTATGGAGGAGGCGTGCCGGCTGCAACGTCATGCTGCGGCTGGCACGCCCCCTGCACGGGACAGCCGCGGCCCCATACAGGAGATCACAGGGGGTCCCAGCGGTCGGACCCCCGCGATCAAACACTTATCCCCTATCCTTTGGATAGGGGATAAGTGTTAATCACGCTGAAGATGTCCTTTAAAGGGGTATTCTGGTGAAAAACGATTTTTTTCACATCAACTGGCTGCAGAAAGTTAAAGGGGTATTCCAGGAAAAAACTTTTTTTCATATATCAACTGGCTCCAGAAAGTTAAACAGATTTGTAAATTACTTCTATTAAAAATCTTAATCCTTTCAGTACTTATGAGCTGCTGAAGTTGAGTTGTTCTTTTCTGTCTAAGTGCTCTCTGATGACACCTGTCTCGGGAACTGTCCAGAGTAGAAACAAATCCCCATAGCAAACCTCTTCTGCTCTGTGCAGTTCCCGAGACAAGCAGAGATGTCAGCAGAGTGTACTGTTGCCAGACAGAAAACAACTCAACTTCAGCAGCTGATAATTCTTGAAAGGATTAAGATTTTTTTTAATAGAAGTAATTTACAAATCTGTTTAACTTTCTGGAGCCAATTGATATAAAAAAAAAAATAAAAAAAAGTTTTTTCCTGGAATAGCCCTTTAAACAGATTTGTAAGTTACTTCTTTAAAAAAAAAAAATGTTGTCCTTCCAGTACTTATCCGCTGCTGAAGTTGAGTTGTGGTCAGACAGAAAAGTCTGACCACAATGCTCTCTGCTGACACCTCTGTCTGTCCCAGGAATGTCCAGAGCAGGAGAGGTTTGCTATGAGGATTTGCTCCTGCTCTGGACAGTTCCTGAGACAGACAGAGGTGTCAGCAGAGAGCATTGTGGTCAGACAGAAAAGAACAACTCAACTTTGGCAGCTGATAAGTACTGGAAGGATTAAGAATTTTTAATTCAATTTTCTGGGGCCAGTTTATATGGAAAAAAAATAGTTCTCCTTTAAAAAACTTATGTGACACTTTAAGTGTCATGCATGAAGGTCTGTTGCAGAATCTCTTCCATATAACGTTATACCTCTTAAATTGGTTACCTACAATGCCATAAGCTTCTTCAGTGCTGTGACCATCCCGCCTGGTTCGCCAACTTCCCCAGAGGGGTTTGCCCAGGAATACTTAGTATAGGGGATAGTTAACTGATCTCCAGAATGAGGAACCAAGCCTCCCCTGAGAAAGAAGTGCTAGTCAGGTGAGCTCACCATCGTTCCATTTATTCTGTATGGGAGATAGCCGAATGTTGTGCCTGGCTATCTTCTGCAGTTTCCATATGGAATGAATGGAGTGACAGTGGGCACACACGACTGACGTGCCATTTTCAAGGAGACTCGGTTTCCCATTCTCACAATCAATAAATATGCCATATTCTGAGGATAGAGGACAACTTGTATTTCTGGTAAAACCTCTTAAAGGGGTACTCCACTACCCCAGCGTTCGGAATTTAGTTCCGAACGCTGGGTGCGGGCTGCAGGGGTCGTGATGTCATAGTCACATGCCTCGTGAAGTCACTCCACGCCCCCTCGATGCAAGTCTATGGGAGGGGGGGTGGCGGCAGCCACCCCCCCTCCCATAGACTTGCAACGAGGGGGCGTGGCGTGACTTCACAAGGCGTGTGACTATCACGACCCATGCAGCCCGCACCCAGCGTTCAGGACTAAATGTTCTGAAACCTGGGGCAATGGAGTACCCCTTTAAATGTTGTGACCATCCTGCCTGGCTTGCCAACTTTCTCAGTGTTGTGACCATCCAACTAGGCTCGCCAACTTCTCTAAAGAGGTTATAAGATTACCTCAGGATATGGGATAACTGAGAAAGGCGCGCCGGCCGCACGTAAACATCGTTCCTCCATTCATTCCTTATGGGAGCTGCCGAACGTTGCACTCGGCATTCGTATATCGGCAGTTCCCATAGAGACTGACTGAAGTGTTGACTCACATGACCACCGCTCCATTCTCAAGGGAGACTCTGTTCCCCATTCCGACGATCAGATAGTTATCCCCTATCCTGAGAATAGGGGATAACTTGCATTCATTGGCAAAGCCCCTTCAATGCTTTGGCCATCCTGCCTGGCTCGCCACATCCCTCGGTGCTGTGTCCGTCCCGCCTAAATCGCCATCTTTTCAAATGCACCACATACCTTTTCTTTTTTATGGTCTATGAAAAGAGGGCTACATAATTAACCAGTTAATGCTAGTCGGGTCCGACAGATGGCAGTCTTGCTCTGAAAAAAAGACGTAGGCCCAGATTTATCAAACTGTGTGAGAGAAAAAATGGAGGGAGTTTCCCACAGCAACCAATCACAGCTCAGCTATCGAGCTGAGGTAAAGTGAAAGCTGAGCTGTGATTGGTTGCTGAGGGAAACTCCCTCCATTTTTTCTCTCACACAGTTTGATAAACCTGGGCCTGCATCTTTGGGTTGAAAATATCTTTTACTGAAGAACAATAGCTTTTCATTTCTGCTGCCCCTCTTCTCTTCCATATTTACCCTGTATTAGCCATTTCTACATAACTAATACTTGCTGGGATAGTGGTGGTTGTTCCTGACCAGCACTTCTTCGGTTTAGATGGTGACTACAGTGGTCCCTCAACATACGATGGTAATCCGTTCCAAATGCACCATCGTTTGTTGAAACCATCGTATGTTGAGGGATCCATGCAATGTAAAGTATAGGACAGTGGTCTACAACCTGCGGACCGCCTGATTTTGCAAAACTACAACACCCAGCATGCCCGGACAGCCAACGGCTGTCCGGGCATGCTGGGAGTTGTAGTTTTGCAACATCTGGAGGTCCGCAGGTTGGAACCCACTGGTATTGGAGGTTGTACTCACCTGTCCCCGCCGCTCCGGACCGTCACCGCTGCCCTGGATGTCGCCTTCCATCGCTGTCGCCGCGTCCCCGGGGTGTCCCCGCCGCTCCGGCATCCTCACTCTCCGTCGCCGCCATCATGTCGCTACGCACGCCGATCCTATTGGATGACGGGACGGCGTGCACAGCGACGTGATGACGACGATGGAGAGCGCCGACGATGCAGGGGATCCCGACGAGGACGCGCCGGAGCCCCGAGGACAGGTAAGTGATCGTCAGCGGAGCACACGGCGCACCGTAAACGGCTATCCGGTGGCAGCTGAAGCAGTCTGCGCTGCCGGATAGCCGTTTATGCGATGGCCCGACATACAAAAGCATCGTATGTTGATGCTGCCTTCAACATGCGATGGCCTCTGAGAGTGATCGTATGCTGAAATGATCGTATGTCGGGGACATCGTAGGTCAGCGTGTCACTGTATACTGTTGTAGTCATGACTGAAGGGACGTTAGAGCCGCCCCCTTCCCCTTTCACCTTGACCAAACCTTCACTCCCACACCTTTCCACCACCCACCATCCTTCCCAAAGAAAACCCGACACATGATGTGGTGAAAATTGGCCGGTCTGGCTCGTTTATTAACAATATTGACATATATGTAACAATTTACATCAACCAAACATTTTCCTTATCAGCTTAGGCACTAACTATTTACCCCTGGCCGTATTCACCTGACTCAGGGGTACCCACAAGCGTTAGTGCCTGCTCCCAACAACTCCTGGGGCCCTGACACACCACCAGGAGGCCCATTCAGCTGTGTCCCCAACACCATTCCTCTACACCAACACTGGACTTGTCCTCAATTAATCCCAACAGGGATCCCTTTTACCTGCAAACCCAAAATGGCAGCATTAAATCCAGAACCACTAGGACGGGTGGGCGGGGCCTCTTCTTCTTGTTTCCTCACGCCTGAGTGAACTCTCCTCACCTCCGACACTGGCTAGCACTATAGGCTCCTCCCCTGTGAACTCCTCCTGACCTCTATAACCCTATGTCCCCACTAACACCTCCCCACTCCCCTTAAAGGGCCAGCACACCTCCAAATTACCTTCCCTCATTAACCCCAAAAATTTAGTGAAGGGGTCTCTAACGCCCCCGTCACGCCGCCACTGCACTACCGGGTGCCCCTCCTCTCCGTTTTGCTCCCATATGCCTTGCTGTGTGTGCTGTGTCTATACCCCACCATGCCCGTGTACATCACATGGTATTTATTTAGCCCTCATGAAGGGGGTTATACAATGTTTTTCTCACGACATTTTTTGTTTGCTGTCTTCCAGAGGCACCTGGTGTAACCGTCTTTGAGATAAACATTACCTTCATCACACCCAGGATCTTTCATTCACTCCTCAGCACTGTCACAGCGCCAAGCAGGGGAGTACAAGCTGCCAGCCTCCATCGTACCTTACAGTGGGTTCAGGCCCTACCATGCCCATGTGTTGACAGTGCAGGAATAAGAGGTTCCTGGTGTCCTGGAGGTGTTTCATCACACAGATGATGACATAAGAAAGGCGAGAAACCTGCAGGGCGAAAACACCAGGATCGCGCCGGGATGGTGATTGTGTCATGGCGGGAAAAAAAAAAAAGTTGACATGGTAATTTGCACTGAGATACAGCCGACGTGCTGGTTTCTGGGTTCCGCCCATAGTAAGGATACTATACTATAAACCCAGACTACGTCTGACATCAAACACGTTTCAAGCCAGAGGGGGAAGTTGTAGTGTTCCAATACCCGGCTCGGATTGTGACACAGACATTGGTCTCACATCAAGCGGAACCCTACATCTGCCAAGATGGCCGCCAGATGGATATCTGCGCCTGGAATTGTGCATTTCATGGAGGTTCCTGCAAGAAAGAGACAGATAACCACCAACCAAAAGGGGTTTTTGAATGTTTTGTTCCCAGCTGTTGTATGTTATGTGTATTAAGACTACATCACTCATCTGATCTGACAACCCCCCCACCATGGTCCTTGTCGTCGTGTCTTATTTTGTGCTCTCATCGGCCATTTTGATGACTGCCCTCCTCTCCTCCCCCACCCGCTTCTCGTACACTAGTTCATCTCGTCCCGACACTTCTTGCTGTGTTTCATCCAGTCATGTTACTTCTTCGGAGCACATTATCAGCAACACACAGCTGCAAAATAAGAAAAAAAAACAAAAAATATACAAAAAAAAATACAAAAAACCTGCACCTACTACTGCGGGGCCACGGGGGGCCACATTCCAAGAAGTCGGCTGATCACCAGATAAAACCACGGCTCAGCGCGAACCGCGACTCCTGCTGTAAATACAAAAAAAAAAGTGTTTGACAGTCAAAAGTACGGACAATGCCTCATTTTATGGTGTGTGTATATATATATGTGTATACATATGCATATATATAATATATGAAGACTGTAAATGTTTAACCCCCGCAGCCGCCGGAAAGGCCTGCAAACGTTGCGCCTTTGCAGGCTCCGCCGGCAGCTTAGAGAGTTAAAGCTAGTGTTCTTTTTAGTAAATTTGCTTCACACTGAAGACTGTGTGTACCGAGCTTTCTAAAAGATGTTTATTTTCTTTAAGAGTTAAAAGAGGCTATTGGGAATGTCAATAAAATCTACAATGAACCGTTCGCGGTACGTCTGTGTCGGCCATCTTTAAAAAAAATAAAATCCTACCTGTGATCCATTATGTCAGTCTTTCTCAACCAGGGTGCCTCTAGCTGTTGCAAAACTACAACTCCCAGCATGCCCGGACAGCCTTTCATGCTGGGAGTTGTAGTTTTGCAACAGCTGGAGGCACCCTGGTTTGGAAACACTGCATTATGTATTGATCTGGAATGTTGTTTCAATGGACGGTGACCAAGATATTGAGGCGTGATACCACACAGGCACAGCAGGGGGCAGTATTAGTTTGGCTATGGCCATTGGCTGATAGCAGAGAACAGTAGATTCGACTCATTGACACGAAAAAATATTGTTGTTGTTTTTTGCTTTTATTATTATTATTATTATTATTTATTATTATTATTATGTTTTTTTATTATGATTACTATTATTATTATTTTTGTTATCCGTATACATTCCCAGGTTCTCAGCAGGCAATCTAGGTTGGTCCCATCTATCCAGGGGCCCCATAATAACCAAATTGTGTGTACACCCCATCGGTATGACATATACACTCACTGGCCACTCTATTAAGATCTATTAAAAAATTAAATCCTAGCTGTGATCCATTATGTCAGTCTTTCCTAACTGGGCATGCTGGGACTTGTACTTTTGCAACAGCTGGAGGCACCCTGGTTTGGGAAACACTGCATTATGTATTGATCAGGAATATTGTTTCAATGGACGGTGACCAAGATATTGAGGCGTGGTTCCACACAGGCACAGCAGGGGGCAGTATTAGTTTGGCTATGGCCATTGGCTGATAGCAGAGAACAGTAGATTCGACTCATTGACACAAGAAAAAATATATATACATTTTTTTGCTTTAATTATTTTTATATATTATTTTTTATTATTATTATTGTTTTTTTTTTTTATTATGATTACTATTATTATTATTATTATTATTATTATTATTTTTTAATCCTTATACATTCCCAGGTTCTCAGCAGGCAATCTAGGTTGGTCCCGTCTATCCAGGGGCCCCATAATAGCCAAATTGTGTGTACACCCCATCAGTATGACGTATACACTCACTGGCCACTCTATTAAGATCTGGTGACTGTGGAGGCCATTGGAGTCATGTGACCTCATTGTCCTGTATGAGATGATGTCATGTGACCTCATTGTCCTGTATGAGATGATGTCATGTGACCTCATTGTCCTGTATGAGAGGATGTCATGTGACCTCATTGTCCTGTATGAGAGGATGTCATGTGACCTCATTGTCCTGTATGAGATGATGTCATGTGACCTCATTGTCCTGTAGGAGATGTCATGTGACCTCATTGTCCTGTATGAGATGATGTCATGTGACCTCATTGTCCTGTATGAGATGATGTCATGTGACCTCATTGTCCTGTATGAGATGATGTCATGTGACCTCATTGTCCTGTATGAGATGATGTCATGTGACCTCATTGTCCTGTATGAGATGATGTCATGTGACCTCATTGTCCTGTATGAGAGGATGTCATGTGACCTCATTGTCCTGTATGAGATGATGTCATGTGACCTCATTGTCCTGTATGAGATGATGTCATGTGGCCTCATTGTCCTGTATGAGATGATGTCATGTGACCTCATTGTCCTGTATGAGATGATGTCATGTGACCTCATTGTCCTGTATGAGATGATGTCATGTGACCTCATTGTCCTGTATGAGATGATGTCATGTGACCTCATTGTCTTTTATGACATGATGTCATGTGACCTCACTGTCCTGTATGAGATGATGTCATGTGACCTCACTGTCCTGTATGAGATGGTCATATGACCTCATTGTCCTGTATGAGATGATGTCATGTGACCTCATTGTCCTGTATGAGATGATGTCATGTGACCTCATTGTCCTGTATGAGATGATGTCATGTGACCTCATTGTCCTGTATGAGATGATGTCATGTGACCTCATTGTCCTGTAGGAGATGTCATGTGACCTCATTGTCCTGTATGAGATGATGTCATGTGACCTCATTGTCCTGTATGAGATGATGTCATGTGGCCTCATTGTCCTGTATGAGATGATGTCATGTGACCTCATTGTCCTGTATGAGATGATGTCATGTGACCTCATTGTCTTTTATGACATGATGTCATGTGACCTCATTGTCCTGTATGAGATGATGTCATGTGACCTCATTGTCCTGTATGAGATGGTCATATGACCTCATTGTCCTGTATGAGATGATGTCATGTGACCTCATTGTCCTGTATGAGATGATGTCATGTGACCTCATTGTCCTGTATGAGATGATGTCATGTGACCTCATTGTCCTGTATGAGATGATGTCATGTGACATGGGGCATTATCCTGCTGGAAGTATCATCAGAAGATGGGTCCACTGTGGTCATAAAGGGACGGACATGGTCAGTAACAATACTCAGGTCGGCTGTGGTGTTTATAACAAGATCAATTGGTACTAAGGGGCCCGAAGTGCCCAGAAAATGTCCCCCCCACCATTATACCCCCACCAGCCTGAACCTGATACAAGGCAGGAGGGATCCATGATTTATGTTGTTTACACCAAATTCTGACCCCGTCATCTGATGTCACAGCAGGAATGGAGACTCCTCAGACCAGACAATGTTCTTCCATCTTCCATTGTCCAGTTTTGGTTCCTGTGTGAATTGTAGCCTAAGTTTCCTGTTCTTAGCAGACAGGAGTGGCCCCCGATGTGGTCTTCTGCTGCTGTAGCCCATCTGCTCCAAGGCTGGACGTGTTGTGGAATCAGAGATGGTATTCTGCAGACCTTAGTTAGTAACCAGTGGCTATTTGAATTACTGTTACATTTTTATTTATTTTTTAATCATCTCGAACCAGTCTGCCCATTCTCCTCTGACGCCAACAACTCACTCGCTCACTGGATATTTTCTCTTTTTCAAACCGTTCTCCGTAAACCCTAGAGATGCTCTGTGTTTAAACGTCGGAACGTTGTCTTGACCACGTCTACATGCCTAAATGCATTGAGCTGCTGCCATGTGGTTGGCTGATTAGACAGTTACGTTAACAATTAATTGAACAGTTCAACCAGCAGGGGACCTCCCGAGATCAGTGATTCACAACCAAGGTGCCTCCAGCTGTTGCAAAACTACAACTCCCAGCATGCCCGGACAGCCAGTTTTGCAACAGCTGGAGGCCCACTGGTTGGGAAACACTGCCATAAGGGTCCAGGTTGTTCGAAACTCCTAGATATAATAGAATGAGTGAAAGACTCGGGAGCCGAGGTGCAGAGCAAAAAAAAAAAACTACTTTATTTTTTATTTCTTTTTCCTTATAAAAAGAATTTATAAATATTTCTGAATAAAATCCTCTGTACAAAAAAAACGCTAAGAAAATAAGATCTGTAAAGTCGTACAATCAGGTGATGCCCCGGTAGTCGGGTGGGTCCTGTGTGTTATGTATACGGTGAGAGGTCAACCTGCGGGCATGGAGGTCAACTTAGGCCTGCCACGACTATAAGACATCGTGTGGCAAAGCATCATGGTCCAAAACGAGAAAAAAAAAATGGAGACCAAGATCAACATACAATGGGTCGGGTTCAACGAGTGAAGTAAGTGGTAAGGTGTCCACCCCGTTTCCAAGTCCACAACTAGGGGGAGATTTATCAAAACCTGTCCAGAGGAAAAGTTGCCCAGTTGCCCATAGCAACCAATCAGATCGCTACTTTCATTTTTAACAAGGCCTATGGAAAATGAAAGTAGTAATCTGATTGGTTGCTATGGGCAACCAGGCACCTTTCCCTCTGGACCGGTCTTGATGAATCTCCCCCTATGTCTGTGGGATTTTCCGATTATATAGTGCAATTACTTATAGGATATGCATAGAGTGCGGCGGCATTCTCATCTCGCCTCTCTGCGACCGCCGACCGTAGAACTGTTAAAGCGAATGGCTCAAAATTGTGTCTTAAAGTCATATGCGTCTAAAAATCTAGAAAGTTTTTCACATGTTTTTGTCTGTTTCATTAAAAAAGAAAGTCATATCCGTTATTATGTTTCTGGATCTTTATAGACTATTCCTAAGCGACTGCGCATGTGAAAAAATGTAATAAAAAAATGGCGTAGGATTAAACCCGATAAATTTTTTAAACTGGGACAAAAAAAATCAAATCAAAATGTAAACGGACCAAAATGGGTGCAAGCTTTGGATATGATTTGCTGTTTGCTCCTATCTGTAAGTGCCCACCCCCCCTCCTGTAGGTAGCTTGCCCCTAGTAGGCAGGACCGTCCTGCAGGTAGTTTACCCCCCCCAGTAAGTAGGCCAACCTGTAGGAAGTTTGCTCCCTGCACCTAGTTTGCCCATCCCTGTAGGTAGGACCCCTCTGCAGCTAGTTTGCCCCTCCCTGTAGGTAGAACCCTCTGCAGGTAGTTGGCCCCGCTGTAAGTAGACCCTTCTTATAGGTAGGAACCTTTGCAGGTAGTTTGCCCCCCTGTAAGTAGCCTCCCCCTGTTGGTAGGACCCCCTGTAGGTAGTTTGCCCCTAGTAGGCAGGACCGTCCTGCAGGTAGTTTACCACACCCCCAGTAAGTAGGCTCCCCTGTGGGAAGTTTGCCCCCTGTAGGCAGGACCCCCCTGCAGCTAATTTGCCCATCCGTAGGTAGGACCCCTCTGCAGCTAATTTGCCCATCCCTGTAGGTAGGACCCCTCTGCAGCTAATTTGCCCATCCTTGTAGGTAGGACCCCTCTGCAGCTAATATGCCCATCCCTGTAGGTAGGACCCCTCTGCAGCTAATTTGCCCATCCCTGTAGGTAGGACCCCTATGCAGCTAATTTGCCCATCCTTGTAGGTAGGACCCCTCTGCAGCTAATTTGCCCATCCTTGTAGGTAGGACCCCTCTGCAGCTAATATGCCCATCCCTGTAGGTAGGACCCCTCTGCAGCTAATTTGCCCATCCCTGTAGGTAGGACCCCTATGCAGCTAATTTGCCCATCCTTGTAGGTAGGACCCCTCTGCAGCTAATTTGCCCATCCCTGTAGGTAGGACCCCTCTGCAGCTAATATGCCCATCCCTGTAGGTAGGACCCCTCTGCAGATAATTTGCCCATCCCTGTAGGTAGGACCCCTCTGCAGCTAATTTGCCCATCCCTGTAGGTAGGACCCCTCTGCAGATAATTTGCCCATCCCTGTAGGTAGGACTCCTCTGCAGCAAATGTGCCCATGAAGTATGACCACCCTGCAGCTAGTTTGCCCCTGCCTGTTGGTAGGACCCCTGTAGGTAGCTTGTCGCCCCCAGGCACAGTGGAGGAGGCAGAGTGACATGTATGGTCACATGTTCATCCATATGACGCCATGATACGGAGGAGCTAGTTTTAGAGGCCACAGTCAGTTTAAATTGCCGCTGGCTTGTGGCACATTGATTGAAAAACACTGATCTAGACGTATCCATTGGCTTCTATTGACAAATCGTATCCAACACATGCAGCCATTTTGGTTCCATTAGCGTTCTGGCCGTATTTTTTTGTTGGCCCTGTAAATCGCATTGAGAACGATTCTATTCACATTCAAAACGATTTACACAAATCGTTGTTAAAAAAACGGATGTGCTTGAAATCGTATAAAACTCTGTTTAATCATACAGGGTCTTTTGTTAGCGTAGGAATAGTGTAGAAAGAGCGAGAAACATAATTAATAAAAATTATAATAAAAAGGACAAAAATGCACAAAAACATAAATCCAACAGTTACGGTTTTAAGAAGCTTCCGGATAGATCCATTAGCATCCGAGTTCATACCATTTTAGGCCTTTTAGTAGAAGTAAAAAAAAAAACAGAGCTAATTTCTTGTAAAAACAATGCCGTCTCCGTCCTCAGATTGTGTATGGTGTTACAACTCTGTTCCAGCGAAGCAAATGCAGCCAAGTTGTAATACCACACACAACCTGAGGAGGGAGACGTCACTGTTTTTACAAGAAATTAGCTCTGTTTTTTTTTTTTTTTTTTTTTACTGCAGACAGGGGTGGCGCTGTGTTGAAGACATCAGGACTCCTTGAATACTGAACAAAATGGCTACCTTCACCACCTACCATATCGGGCTATAAGTACATTATAAATATTTAAACGGTTCTTTTTCTGCGTATTGTCCGCTCCTATGATGCATTGTTTCCAACCTTTTGTGGGTGGAGCTTAGTTGGCGTGACTGTATTGTCCTTGATTGTACAAGGGTGTATGGCTATATGGCCATTTTGGGTGGAGTTGTGCTTTAAGGAAGTGATCTAAAAATTGTGGCCCTCAAGATGGTGCAAAAAAACTACAACTCCCATCATGCTTGGAGACCACTGTTCTATATGAATTCAGTGATTTTGGTAGTGTTCCCACCAAATATCCTTTCGATTGCTGTTCAATTTATTTTTATGATCCCGGACGAGCCCCCATGTTGGGAGTTGTAGTTTCGCACCATCGGGAGGGCCACAGCTTTGGAGACCACTGCTTTAGGGGGTTACCTGCTTCATTAGGGGTCTCTAATCCAATCCTCTAGACCAGTGGTCTTCAACCTGCGGACCTCCAGATGTTGAAAAACTACAACTCCCAGCATGCCCGGACAGCCAA